>NW_008615482.1:0-69199 GCF_000691845.1 Merops nubicus
CACCCATATGTCAGTCTTAATTTGGGGCTCGGGCTTCAGACCTCAGCATTTCAAGCGTCTAATAGCTATTATGTAATCATCTTATTCCTCAATATATCAGCCTATACCTGCACTTTTTGCCCCAAGGCTAGAAGTATGCACATGGAGTTATTTATATTAAATACAGGTATACATATATTTCAGATCTCTGTCCCTGGTTATTTAGATAATTTTTGTCTGCGTGAAGTACTGGGGTGAAAGTGTCATCCCTGAATGAGGGTTGGCATATGGATGATACCTATAACCAGGACCCTCCTGATTGGTTTTCATCCAGGGTCTGGCCAGCCTTGGGTGGGAACTGATTAGATCACCACCAGGTGCCCCCACCTTCCACATTGACTTGGAGGCAGGGCAAGAAGCCACCTCTATAAGAACTGATCCTGCTTGTAGTGGGATTGGGTGGTCTGCTCACACAGTCTATGTTTGGATTCTGGCTATTGTAAAGGGCTTCCTGACTCTTCATAGCAAGTGGAGCTCCCAGGATGGTGGGATGAGATGATGAGTCTCTCTCTCTCCTGGCAGTTGCTGTATGATTTGGATTGGACTGATCACCTGGGTTCTTCCATCTCCCATGGCATGGTTCTGGAGTCAGCTCACTCCCTTCTGCACACCTTATGCTGTGAGTGAATGTATTGACTTATTCCTCCCTCCAGTGGTCTGGCACCTTGGATCTCTGGTGTATGATTTAAAAGTGGAGGGAGGACTTTGGCTTCTCATTTCCCTGTTAATGATACTATCCGTCTTAGTCCTGCAAGCAGTCAGCAGAAGATTGGGTGAGGCAGAACCTTGCTTTCACACCTCTTTCCTCAAGCTGTATACACATTTTTGTCAGATCACCAGAGCAAAATATAGAAAAATGTACCGAGAGCAAGACTGTTTTCTTCTTTTCCCAAATAAGTTTCCAAGTTCCTTGTCTGATACCTGCTTTCCTTCTGGTCCTGCTACTTATTCATTGAGGAGCAGTTTTGAATACTTCAGTCCCACTGCAATTTGTTTCTCTTGTCTTTTCTTGCATATAAGTTCTTGGTAACTCTAAATCACGTAACTCTACGTAAAGACTTTTTTAAGGAAGTAATATTTGCAGAGAAGAGGATAAATGGTAACTTTAAAAAAGTAATAATAATACTCTCAAAAATGGGGGGGGGGGCAAATGTTTTTAAGCACAAAGCATAAACTCCACAAAACATGAGTTTATGCAGGAGTGAATTCTGTAAATCACTGTGCCCATCCTTCCCTCTGCCTTTTAAATTTTTTTTTTCTACTTTCCATCACTTGTGGTGTCAAACCGGGTATTATATTTTTTTTTCCAGATGTCAATCCTCTTAATAGCAGCACTACAGCAGCACATCAGTTCAAAGAGCGGTGGAGCCAGGTCTTAAATTTTGAAAAGTGTGTGCCTCAGGGACTGGAATAGGCCTTTGGAAAGGACATCTTAACTTCAAGTTGTGACATCAAGGTCTTAAAGGCAAAGGCATTTTAGAAAAAATCTACAAAAGACTACATCAAAAAATTGAATGAGCAAGTTAATCTAGAGGGCATAGAGAGAGCGGGAACTTTAGGTCACAAAGAAATTAAAATGGCTGCAGTGATGTTTAAAATAGTATTGGAGAAAGTAGTAAGCAAGAGGTGGGATAAGTTTTTACTTCAGTCTAAGCTTCTAGTGGGATGAATTCTTAAAGGTATAAGAACCAAGTATTAATATTCTAGATGCTGTCCTTCATTCAGAGCCAAGATTCAAACAATATAAAGAGCAAATTACTTATGGGGTATCAGGTCTCAAGAGGCTCACCTCAATAAGAAAACTAAACAAAGCAAATCTCACGTCAATATGCACACAATGCTCTAGTCAAGTAATGGACAGTGTATGTGTCAAAGCTGATGTTTATTGAAGTCCTGAGATTTGGTGAAAGTTTTCTTAGTCAAAAAAGATGTATGAAACATCATTAGTTCAATGGATTTCTACACTGATTGTTCAAGGTTGTAGTTAAACTTCCAGAACTGCAGACTTAAGAGAAAGCTAAAATACTCGAAACTGAGAAAGATACAGAAAAAGCAACATGACGGGACAAGATAACTGTCAGAAAAAGGGACAAGGGCAAAAATGAAAGAGAATATTACAATGCATTTAAAAAATATTGCTTCACTTAACACCAAGATTTTCTACAATAGATTTAATGAAGTATTCTAAGAGCTAATTTCTAAAATTCTGAATAGACAATGGTTGTCCTTGCCTGTAGAAATTTGCAATCTCTCCTAGGCGCATAGGAAAACTGCACTAAAAACCAGTCAATTGGTATGTCTATTATTGAAATTTTCTTCTGTTCATTGTTCTTCTTAAAAACTTGTAACTAAGAAGAGTAAGAGTAAACATGTGGAAAATATTTCTTATCTTTTTTTTTTTTTTTCCTTTTTGTTGTGATACCTAGGAGTCCTTGGTTTAGATCAACCCCCTATATTTACTGCATGAAGATGGTCCTCTGGAAAGCACTTCTCTGAAGAGTTTTAAACAGCATTCTCTGTTATTAGGTGTAAACTATAATCATGCCTAGTCTTTGTAAGGGAACAAAAAGTTTCAGCCCTTGATTTTGTGCTTCTCTGCTTTTGAGAGATAAGATTTTCAGAAGCAGTTGATGGCCTTGAAAGTCCAAGTCAGATCCAGCGAAACTGTGTGAATTTTATTTTCCTGGAAATTAATTTGCGCAGTCTGAATGTCAGAAGATGAAGGTAGCCAAAATCATTTATTGACTGAGTGTCAGGTTGCTGGTGGTTTTTTTTAGTGTCAGTTCAAACTCAAGACACCTTTGAGTTGATGGGGTTTTTCTAAGACCCAAGTCCATAGCAATTTTAAAACAAGCTGGTGAAAGTTGTGAGAAGTCAGCACCCATGAAAGTCAGAACTGATCTATAGGTAAAGTATGAAGACAAACTTAAATTTTGGACTTTGATGCCTAACTTTTCTTGAAGGTATTTAGACATCAGCAACTGATATAAAACTGGCCTCTCTAACCTATTCTGGAAGTTGTAGCTGTTTGGATTCCAGCCTTAGCTTTAATAGCTTTATTTTGTGCACCTATCTTCCAAGAGCATTTTAAGGTCCTGGGAAGACAACGTTCATAAGAGAAGCTCCTTAGTTTGTAGTTACTGTGAATATGTCAATTTATTCCTAAAGCTGATTTTGCTTAACTAAAATTAAGGACTTCTTTTGAACAGGAAGAGCACACTGAAGGAGTGCTCTTAATCCTCATTGCCTATACTGATCTTTACTCTTCTGACTGACCAAAACTTGGAGGTGAGTTGGAGTCTTTACAGAATGTGCCGACTCCTATTCCCACATTTTTGTTAAGACCAATCGTTTGTTGTTGAATTCCAGTGAAAATTAAAATAATAAAAAAAAAAAATAAAACAATCTGATTAAGCTGAGAGCATTTTTGTGCATTCTGCATAATTGTTAAACATTTGCAGTATGAAGTCTTCCCATTAGGAATGCATTAGCATTTAATAAAAATGATGCAGTACTTTGTTTTTCATTTTGAAGAACTTTAATCCATAGAAGTACATTGTGAAACAGAGATGTAATTACAGTACATCCAGCAGCAAAATCACTACACATTTGATTTCTTGTTCATAATTGTCTATCTGAAATACAGTGAAGGTGTGACATTCAAAGTGCTTTCCTTTTCAAGTGTTTGACTTTTTTGTGAGATAATATTTAAGACAGAGTATGCACATCTTCTCGTTACCATGGACACAAGAACATTGAGTTTAAGAGCAGAACAACAGAGTTTAAAACCCTGAAATCAAAATGAAGTTAGAAATTATTTCAGCTAGATAACATAACTTGAGCTCAGAATACACAGCAGTGGACAATGTACAATAACAAAACACAGCAGGATAAATGTTGCTATAAGTACCTTACTTTCTTATATTGTTTTCTGGTAAGAAAATGACAGGATCACCAAATTAAGAAAAACCTGTATTCAAGTCAAATGCAAAGAATGGTAAAGGTTATTCACCTGATTTGTTTTTTTGTATACAGGATTAATATTCTGCCAATATAGGCTTTTGCTTTGTGACAGCATAAAAGAAGCTCAGTTTCAACTTAAATATTTACTATGTCTTAAATTACTGCTTGGAAACAATTTAGTGTCTCATTCATGTTAGATACTGCTAAAGTTCATAGTAACTTCTCTAAATCTTTGAAAAAAGGATTCATGGAAATTCCTGTGATGTTCTGTAAATACAGTCACACCAGAAGCAACTACCTGTGGAACAAAGGGGGTTTTTTTGAGTTCCTGCCATTTTCACAGTTTTTAGAGACTGAATTTGCACACTCAGCTTGCCAGATGGAGAAGAATATGCCTGCATGATACCAAGTGCCAGGAAGACGTCCCCCAGCCCCTTCCCACCACTATTTGAAAATAGATTGGTAACAACTTTCCATCTATTTCAACACAGCAAATTTTCCCTTTGTTAGTTATGCTTCTAATCTGTGTTTTCATCTGAAAAGACAGGTGTCTTTGTGGTGAATGCTCTGTGTTGGGACCACCTCAGGCATCATGCTGTTTCAGGTTGCTAGTGACAATGATAAAGTGCCTGGCCTGATTTTGCTGCAGTTCTTCTGAGGGACCTTTACTGCCCACACTACCTCTAAAAGTCATTGCACCCACACATGTATGAAGTGTAATCTCACAGTCTTTTTATACTCTAACCACTAAGTGTGAAGTAAGTAAGATTCACCTCAAGAAAGACTAAGACATTTAGTGGTCTATAAATGGGTTTTTAAATCTTCAATGCAGACAATTGACATTGAACATATGTATTAAGGGGTTTCCATAGAGGGATTAAACACACTACACAAAAGACTAGGACACAGGTGTCCAACAAAGGAGACTTGCTATTTGCAACATCCTGGAGAACCCAAGCCATCTCTAGGTTGCTTAGCACTAAGCTTAGAACAAAGCTGAGCTTAGCCCAGCCTCAGCTGAAGTTGCAGGTCTCCCACTTTATTGTTAACAGTACTTCTGATAGCTTTGATCTGGAACTGGTTTTACATTTCAGATGAGTCTACAATTACCTGTCACTTAAACCCTAGCCTTGATGGAGGAAGGAAAACACTCATAAGCTGTGCAGTTTTCCACATTACAAAAGTAAATGATCCTTACTTATTATTTAGTAACTCAAAGTATGTCTATTTTTCCTTTGAGCAGACTGGAGCGGTTCACCAGACAGGAAGGAAAATTCAAAATATAACACACAAGTAGGAGTCAAAAGCTGCAGTGGTATGTTGAAGGCTCCTGATTTATCAGATGTATCTCTCTGGTTTTAAGAAAACTGTATTTTAACACTGTATGTGCATGACTGGTAAGTTCATCTGTTCTGCCTCTATGGAGAGTAGGGGTTTGTAGTTTTGGTGCAGAACAGACCACTGCAGTGTCTCTCTAATCATCCTGGTTACATCAGTCACCTGAAAGAAAGACAATCCCTGTATTACCTCAGTCTTTCATTTTCAATTAATATAAGGGAAGGAAAAATTCCATGGACAGTTGTGATGTAGGGGGAAAAAAAAAAAAAAAAAAACAGACAGCCAAAATAGATGTGTAGGTGCCCAAAGTATGTTGCATACTTTTAAGAATAAAGCTAATTTTAAGTACTTCAGAGGGTAGGTAGGTAGGTATATGAGGAGAATTTGGTGTACGTGCCCACTGATAAACTTATTACAGTTGCTGTACTTCCACATTCATGTAATTATTTATTCAGCTCTTCAAAAACTCCTGGTTTTAAAGTAACCCCATTTATAGCTGTGACACATTTTATCATTTCTTCCTCAATTCCATTAACTGAATAATGCTAGTATTAGAATTCCACACACTAGATGGCAAAGCTTACTTAAGACAATGGACAGGAAGCTGTGAACAAATGTAAGAATTACTGTTATTGAAAATTTTGCATTGCTTGTATAGATGGAAATATTTTGCTTCATCATGATTTTACATAAGGAAAGTCACTGTAATACCAGCGATTTTCATATTCAAATAGATATATTGTCTTCTATTGATTGTGGATTCAGTAAGCATTCTTCTTAGGTCTGTCAATAAAGAATTGCTGAAGCGGAGCATATTTGACAAAGAACTGTAATTTGGTTTGTTGTGCACTGTTCAGAATAAATCCAGTAATTTTCATAATGGAATGCCTATGCGATGGAAATATCTGAATCTGCCTTTGGTGATAATATTGATATTCTCTGTATAGTAATTAACAGCTCTAACAATGGATCAAGGTTCAGAGTGCTTGAAAGCGATCAGTACAAAATCAAATGCTGAACACTTTTATCCATTCATGTATGCTCAACAAAGGAGAACTTACCTACAGCCTTCTCCTTAACCCTTTTATCTCATTAATGCTGGTTCTTGCCTGGCAATTTCTGCCATATGATAAAGAAAGACTGGACCATTACAGCTGCCTGTTTTGTCCTATAGAAATTAAAATGGTGGAAGAAAAACATAAAATAAATCATTACTGAAATCACATTCTGGGAACTATTCACCCTATGCAGGTTTAGGCAGGAAAATTAGCTAGCTCCTCTCCTTAACCTCATCATAAAGGCTTGGGGAAGAGTGTCTGGAAATCTGCCTGGCAGAAAACAACCTGGTGTGCTGGTGGACAGCTGGCTGAACTTAAGTCAACAGTGTGTCCAGGTGACCAAGAAGGCCAACAGTACCCTGGCTTGTGTCAAAAATATTGTGGTCAGCAGGAGTAGGGACGTGATTGTACCCTAGTACTAAGCACAGGGTGAGAACACAGCTTGAAGTGCTAAGCACAGGGTGAGAACACAGCTTGAGTACTGGGTTCAGTTTTGGTTACCACAGTATAAGAAGGACTTTGAAGTGCTGGAGTGGGTCCAGAGAAGGGCAACAAAGCTGGTGAAGGGTCTGAGGAACATGGCTTATGAGAAGCAGGTGAGGAAAGTGAGACTGTTTAGTCTGGAGAAGAGAAGGCTGAGGGGAGACTTTATTGCTCTCTACAACTACCTGAAAGGAGGTTGTGGTGAGGTTGGTGTTGGTCTCTTCTTCCAAATTCTTGATGACAGGACAAGATGAAATGGCCTCAAGATGCACCAGGGAAGGTTTCAATTAGGTTTTATGAAAAATTTCTTCACTGAGAGAATGGTTAGACACTGGAATGGGCTGCCAGGGAAGTGGTGGAGTCATCATCCTTGGAGGTGGTTAAAAATGAGTGGATGTGGCACTTGAGGCTATGGTCTAGTGGTTGGGGAAATGTTGGGAAAAAGGTTGGACTTGATCCTGGAGGTCTTTTCCAACCATGATGATTCTTTCATTCTATGTATTAGGCTTCTGGTAAGCTTAATCATCTCCTAAAACCCACTTATGGTATAGCTTTGGTTTCCTCTGTCAGTGTTTAGACATCTATAATTCCATCAAGACAACTACATACACAAATGTAGGCATCTTAAACTGCATTTAATTTAGAGAGAGGACTTTTAAGTGAGTTTTACCTCTAAATCTACCTAGATTAGAGAGTAATCACACTAATTGTTCAGAGAGAAACCCACTTTTATAATAAAGCTTGAACTCAGCCTTTCTGGTGCCGTCTAAGCCCTATGGTGGAGCTGTGCCGGGAATTTTAGGGACAGAGCAGTCTGTTTATAAAAAGGGGATTGATCATGAACATAATTTTCAAATTACTTAGCAGTCCTTCCCTTTGTGACAGATTCAGGTATGACCCAGTTAGACAGTGAAGCTACACATTTCTCAACATCTAACTACCTTACTTATTTTAATTTTACATTTAATAAGGTACAGTAAGCAAAGCATTCACAAGCCCTGTGGTGAATAAAGATTAAAACCCCTTCGTCTTTATACCTTTTTTACTGTGAATTCCCTTCCTGGAAAGGAAGCTAATCCTCATATTAAGAAAGCATTGTGTAGCATAGATGAAAAATCTACAAATCAGCTGAAACTGTGATTTTTATTAATTGCAGCTGTTTGCAGAACTGCTGTTGACAATAGGAATTCAGGTTTTACAATCATGAGATCCTCTTTGAGGATTGAAGGCTGATAGGAAGAAATAGGAACCATCTCACCACACAGGTCAAAAGTATCTTTACTCAGAGAATGTCCATCCTGGTAAAGACAGGAAGAATGGAGGAGAGACACGATGACCTGAAGTCAAAAGGGGAAGTAGCAGACCAGGTTGCCAAGAAAAGGATATAGAGTAATAAGGACAGCAGAGACCTTGAAAAACATAAAGCAGGGCTGAAGGGAGCCAGCCCTGGGAAGCTGATGGAGTAAATAATCCTGAAAACAACTCCAAAACACATGAAGGCCAGACAATGAAATGACTGGGAGTAGTCAGCATGTGGGGAAATCATGCTTGGCCAACCTGATAGCCTTCTACAACAAGAAGACAGACTTGTTTGGTTAGGGGAGAGCTGTAGATATTGTTCATCTGAACTTCAGTAAAGCTTTGAAGACTAGCTCTCTCACAGACAAACTGAGTACTGATTAGGTAGGTGCTCGTCCAAAACAAAGTGCACCTACAGCAGTTTTGCAGATTATACAAAACTGGGAGGTATCTCAACAGGCTGGAGAAATGAGCTGGCAGGAGCTCATTTCTCCAGCTCACGAAATTTAATAAAGGGTGATGCGAAGTCCTGAACTGGCGTAGGAATAAACCCATGCACTTGAACAAGGTGGGGATCAACCATGTTGCAAGCTCCAGAGAGAAAGATCTGGTGGTCCTGGCGTAAAAGAACGTGAACGTGAGCCAGCAGTGTAACCCTTTGGGGAACGGGGAAAAAGAAGAAGAAAAAAAGCAACCAATATCATCCTGGCCTTCATTTGGTACAGTGTTGCCAGCAGGTTAGGAGAGGTGATCCTTCCCCACTGCTCATCACTGATGAGACACATCTGGACTGCTGGGTACGGTTCTGGCCTCCCCAGTTGAGAGAGAGATGAACATCCTGAAGTATGTCCAGCTAAGAGCCATCAACAAAGGTCAACAAATTGAAGTGTCTGTCACAAGAGGACAGGCTGAAGAGTTACAGCTCTTAGCTGTAGAAGAGAAGGCTCAGAAAGAATCTTATCAGTGTATATACATGCCTGATGGGAGTGAGTGAAGAAGATGGAGACTAGACTCTTTCAGTGTTGCCCAGTGACAGGTCAACAGGCAATGGGCACAAACTGACACATTAAAAACTTACTGTGGGGGTGGTCAGACACTAGAACAGGTTCTCTGAGAGGTTGTGGAGCATCTGTCTTTGGAAAGACTCAGAACTCAACTGGGCACAGTCCTAAGCAGAAATGAAGACTCAGTAGCTTCTACAAGGACCTTCATTAAAGAAAAATTTCTAAAGCTCCAGCTATCAATTTTGAAAAAAAAAAAAAAAAAAGCAATAATTCTAGCAAGATAACAAAGGAGTAAAAGCTGTATTCCTGATATTGATCACAAGTGGGACAGAACTGAGGAAATAAGTCCACGGTCTACCTGGTCAGAAATTACTGAAAGTTTGTCTAAAATGATGTTAGCTTACATGAATAGCCTTACCACTGGATCACATGTGATCCCACGTTTGAGGAAGGGACTGCTTAAAAAAACCCAAAAACCAGAAGGATCTCACTATAGGAAGGGCATGCTGGGGGATGAAAATGCTATGGAGCCCATACTTAAATAGAGAAAAGATTTGATTTCAGGTCATTTTTCAAATTTAGTTCCAGTTAATCTAATCTTTTCCATAACCTTTCTTGAACTAACTTTGAAAGAGTGAGAGACTTTCAAAAGCCTTCCTAAAGTCAAGGTATAAAGGATCCACTGCCCTGCCTTTGTCCACAGGGACAGTCACCTTCTCACAGAAGGAAATTAAGTTTATCAGGCCCATCTTAAATCCAACCTGATTGCTTCCAATTACTTTCTGGTCTTTCATATTTTTAGAAATGGATTCTAAGAGGATTTGCTCTGTCACCTTCTCAGTAACTGAGGAGAAGCTGACCAACCTGTAGTTCCCCAGATCCTCACTCCCAAAGATGCGTAAGACATTTAACAATTCCCAGCCACTGGGCACCTCCTCTGACTGCCAGGACTGTTTGTGATGATGGACAGAAGTTTTGTACTGGTATCAGAGACCTCCATCAAACCCTTGGACACATCCCATCAGATTCCAGTAATCTGTGCACATCTGGGAGGTTACATGTAACCCTATGTTACTCTGCAGTGGGTATTCCTTCACTCACATAGCCTCTGCTTGGAGCCTCAGTGACCTGAGAAGCCTGGGGACAAGCCATACAAGGGGAGACTGAGGCAGAAAGAGCACTGAATATTTCAGTCTTTTCCCATTAGACCCCTGGTGTGGCTAAGCAATAAGCCCATAGTCTCTTCAGCCTTTCTTTTGCTCTCAAAGTACGTACAGCAACCTTTCTCGTTATTCATTTCTCGCTCATTTCAACCTCAGCTCAGCTTTACTTTTTCTCACTGTGTTCCTACATGTGTAATATCCTTACATTCTTCCCCTGCACCTCCTCTGGTAACCTGTCCCTACTACTTCCACCTTCCATATATTCTTTTTTTTGTGCTAGGCTCAGTCAGGATCTCCATGTCCATCCATTATGGCCTCCTGCCATCCTTGTTCAATTTGCTGCATGTAGCAATGGACCACTTAAGCTCTCAGGATGCTGTCCTTGAAGATCAGCCAGCTTCAGAACCATAGAGTCATAGAATGATTTGAGTTGGAAGGGACTTCAAAAGGTCATCTAGTCCAACTCCTCTGCAGTAAGAAGGAACATCACAAAATAGATTAGGTTGCTCAGAGCCTCATCAAGTCTGACCTTGAGTGTCTCCAGGGATGGGGCCTCTTCCACCTCTCTGGGCAGCCTGTTCCAGTGTTTTGCCAATTGCATAGTAAAGAACTTCCTCCTAATGTCTAATCTAAATCTACCCTGCTCTAGTTTAAAACCACTATTGCCCCTCGTCCTGTTGCTATATGCCCTTCTAAACAGTCCTTCCCCAGCTTTCCTGTAGGCTTCTTCAAGTACTAGAAGGCTACCACAAGGTCTCCACAGAGCCTTCTCTTCTCTAAGCTGAACAACCCCAACTCCCTCAGGCTGTCCTCACAGGAGAGGTGCTCCAGCCCTTTAATCATTTTTGTGGCCCTCCTCTGGACCCTTTCTAATAGGTCCATCTCTTTTCTGTGCTGAGGTCTGCACAGCTGGACACAGTATTCCAGGTGAGGTCTCACCAGAGCAGAGGAGCAGAATCACCTCTCTTGATCTGCTGGCCACACTTCTTTTGATACAGCCCAGTACATGATTGGCCTTCTGGGCTGTGAACATGCACTGTTGGCTCATGTCCAGTTTTTTGTCCACAAGTAATCCCAAGTCCTTTTCCGCAGGGCTGTTCTCTATCACATCATCCCCCAGCCTGTACTGATAATGAGGATTGTCCCAACCCAGGTGCAGGACCTTGCACTTGGCCTTGTTGAACCTCATGAGGTTCCCATGGGCCCACTGCTCAAGTTTGTCCAGGTCCCTCTGGATGACATCCCATCCCTCTGGCATGTCAGCCTCACCACTCAGCTTGATGCCATGCACAGGCCTACTGAAAGTGCACTCAATTCCACTCTCTATATCATTGATGAAGATATTAAACACTACTGATCCCATCACAGACCCCTGAGGGATACCACTTGTTAGCCATCTCCATATGGACATTGAGCCATTGATCACTACCCTCTGGATGTGACCATCCAACCAATTCCTCACTCACCTAACAGTTCACCCATCAAATCCACATCTTGCCAACTTGGAGAGAAGGATGTTGTGGGGGACCGAGTCAAAGGCCTTGCAGAAATGCAGATAGATTACATCTATGATTCTTCCCTTGTCCACTGATGTAGTCACTCCACTGTAGAAAGCCACTAGTTTAGTCAGGCAGGACTTGCCCTTATGAAAGCCATGCTGACTATCTTGAATCCCCTCCCTGTCCTCCATGTGCCTTAATATTGCTTCCGTGACCTTCCCAGGCACAGAGGTGAGGCTGACAGGTCAGTAGTTCCCTGGGTCCTCCTGTCTACCCTTTTTAAAAATGGGGATAGTGCTTCCCTTTTTCCACTCACCAGGGACTTCACCAGACTGCCAAGACTTTTCAGATATCATGATGGCAACTACATCAGCCAATTCTCTCAGGACTCTGGAATGTGTCTCCTCAGGTCCCATGAACTCATGTACATTCATCTTCCTCAAGTGGTTTCAAATCTTGTCTCCACTTGCAGTGGGAGAGGTTTTGTCCCCCTGATCTCCATCTTGTGATCCATTTTTTTTGGGTCTTTTGTCTTCCAGGGCAGTTTCACATGGAATTGTACCATTTACACCCTTCAACAGACTAAAATCTGTTTTTCTCAAGTCCCAGCTGTCACTTCAGCTCTTTATCTTGTTCAGTTCTCTCAGGATCTTCACGTCCACAATTTCATAGTCACTGCAACCAAGGCTGCCCTTGACCTTCATATCTTCAACCAGTATTTCTTGTTTATGAGCAGCAGATGTAACAGAGTACCTTCTGTATTCAGTTTATTGGTCATCTGCATTAAGGAATAATATTAATATATTTAAAATATCTTCTGGATTGTTTGTGCCCAGACATATTGCTCTTCCAGAGGGTATGGGTGTGGTTAAAGACACCCACGATTACCAAGGTCTGTGGTTATGAAGTTTTTTCCAGCTGTGCAAAAAAAAAAAAACACCAAGGTTTCACCTACCTCCTCTTCCTAATAATCCATTCTAATCTAGTTACTAGATTCCCTCTATGGAGTTGTCATTAAAAATAACAATTTATTCTGCCTGCTAGGGAGAGATATATATATCTGTATGTTAGAATGGCATAATAGATCTGCACAAAGTGCCTTTATTTCAACAGTGACTCTCACTAGGGTCTACATAAATAAAGTGTTTAACCTACCTCCTCTTCCTAATAATCCATTCTAATCTAGTTACTAGATTCCCTCTATGGAGTTGTCATTAAAAATAACAATTTATTCTGCCTGCTAGGGAGAGATATATATATCTGTATGTTAGAATGGCATAATAGATCTGCACAAAGTGCCTTTATTTCAACAGTGACTCTCACTAGGGTCTACATAAATAAAGTGTTTAACTTACAGGTTTCTAACTTCTAGGCAGGTAACTTTTAGCTTTGGTGAAGTTAAGTATGATGAATCTAATCATGAGCACAGGAGGAAATAAATTATTGTACATTATGCTGAAAGTGCACATTTATTAATCACTTATAAGATTTATTCTTTGTATTCACTTCCCATTATGCCACAAATAAATGCTTATCTCTAGGCTAAAGATATGCATAGAACATTATTTATAGATCTTAATTAATAATCATTTCTACATTTCACTTTAATGACCATTGCATTCTTTGAAAGATTATATTTACATAGTTTATTTTCTTTACATTGAAAAAAATGTTATATTCTTTACATGAAAAAAGGCTGAAACAAAAAGACACTTAAAATTGGATTAATCCATTTGCAGTTAGGTATTAAAAATCAGTTTTAAGTCTAAAATTTTAGTCACATTGTGATTCATTTATAGTTACAGGAAAGATACACCTCCAGAGTGCAGTTCATCTCACTATGACATTTGTCTAAGACATCTGAGATTAATCATTCTCCAGAGACCCCAGCTCCTTCCACTGATGACAGAAAAAGCTAAGGGCTTAGAGTAGATGCATAAACTTTAGATATCTTAAGTGAGATTAATCTCAACCTTCCAGCATTATTTCTGCATGTTACTACAGATCCCTTTATCCAAAGTCAGTTCTGCCATCCCAAAGCCAGAGTGAAGTGTCTTCATTTAAATAGAAACTGGGGACTTCTGAACTCTAGTGAGCATATTAATGGTCTGGTTGGAGGTGGAGAAAATCCTTTTCTTATTAAGCAGCCTAGGTCCACAGTTTGCTTGTTTAATGGGAGATTCACCAATTTCTCCACATCTTTTAATCACAAAACAAGAGAGAATTGCTATGTAGTTTCTCTGCTTACAACAGGAATTCACACATGACATTGACTCAGTGTTGAATATTGCATACCCAGAATTTCAAAGAACTTTCAAAACGGCTAAGTACTCTTACAAGACTGTACTTAAAACTGAATTGACTTATGGCAGACAGCAGCACAGATTTAAATGCAGAACTGTAGTCCTGCCATGGTCCTGCAGAACACAGAGGTCCTTCCTTATGCAAAACCTTGTAACCCCCTTCATTGAATCTATGACCTTCTACAGCAGTGGTGGTTTAAAGCAGAGGAAATGTTAAAAAAAACCAAACAAACAACAACAACAACAACCAAAAAAAAAAACAAGCAAACAAAAAAAAAACAAACAGAGGAAAAATTACTCAAATCAGGAAAGAGAAAGGACCAAAAATAACACAGATAGATGATGAGATGAAAAACAACTGAAAATACTAGCAACTCTGCAAGAGTACAAAAGGAAGAGACAGGAAGAGGAAAGCTCATGTAAAAGTTTGAAGTGAAATTTAATTTTTATCCTTTCATTCATCCTACACTTCTGCTGTTAAGTCTTAAATAGCATAGCTTTGTGCAAGCACCTCAAGATCTGGCCTATTAACTAGCACGTATGTAGACAGGATATTGCACATTTTGAGATACTAATTGTTGTAGGTAAAGCTTCCATCACTTGCACAGTTTGTGACTCAGAAACCTACATCATTTCAATAAAACAGCAAGTCATGTCAGATCCCATGTAAACTGCATGAGCTTGAATTCATCCATTGGGTTCCAAATATAAATTTTGGGTTGAGTTATTCTTTGTGAAAAAAAAAAAAAACAAACCAACAAAACAAACTACCAAAGGGAAGAAGTAGGTATTGAGTGATATTGGGAAGACAGAACTCGAATTAGTTTTGCTTCTCAATACAGGTGCAGATGAAAAAAAGCCTAAAATAAATATTTAATTTAGCCATTCATTATAACATTTAGTTACTCTTCAAGCTTACTTGAATCAATCGGAATTTGTTACTTAAGACTGGTGTGGTTAAGGCTGGAGGTTAAGATTGATGACCAGAGCCTAATAACTGAGCATTCTCAACTATAAAATTTGGGTACACCCTTGTTTTCCTCTTCCTTTCAAAAACTTTATCTCAAGAGGTCTGTCCTTTTTTGTGAAAAATTATGAGTGGGAATAAAGCTCAAAAAATGTATCAGAAATAAAGAAGTATATTTGCAGGTACATTGAAATACATTAGTTTTAGCTGATAAGCAGACTAGATGATAACAAGTTTTCTAGTTTATGCACGTAGATAGCATTAGTACATACTAAAAAAAAAAAAAAAAAATCTGGAATGTAACAGATTTGTAAAATTAAGTTCAGCCTTTACCAAGTCCTTCATAGAGCTCTACAGGATTTCATGTGACATTTTCATAAGTGATGAATCATTCAAATTTATTCTATGCAATATAAATTCAGTCTTTAACTATTCAAAAAACTGAAAATGCAAAGGATGTCAATCATTTTTACTGTGCCAAGATATATTTACATTTCATGTAGGCAATGCCAAGGTCAATACTTCAAAAGACTATAGCCTTTTCCTTCAGAAGCTAACTATGGCCCAGTATGACACTCCAGGCACTTCTTGGAAAGCTGTTATAGAGGAAAGAGCGGAAGAGCAGCTACACAGTGTTTTTGTAGGAATTGCCATCCTAGGTAATATTCAAAACTCAATTTCACAATTGCCTAGGCAACCTGATTTAACTTGAAGGCTTGGTCTAACTGCAAATTTGGTGCTGCTTTCATCAGAGGCTTGGGCTAGATAATCTTTAAAGGTCTTTGCTAAACTGAGGTTTTCTTTAATAATAATTTTCAGCTAGATACTTTCTGCCCTATCTATTTATTTTAAAACAAGAAACTAAAAAAAATTATTGTCTACATTTCCTCTTCATGATAACACTGTTTAACTTTTCTAATGTTATCTAGACAATTACCACCAAATTCTGGACACTTGTTTTCTTGTATCTCTGTTTTAACATTTTCTTAATAAAATATAGAACAAAGAACATCTAAAGTGTCAGATATATAGAATAAAAAACCAAACACAACTTAAGTCTGGGAGAAGCAGAATTCAAGCAATGTTTCTTAGTCTCCAGCATACACTTGAAATTAGTTCCTACCCATTTCAACTCAACACTAGTTGCCTCTGTCCTTTCTCACCGCACCCCCTGAGAACCAGAATGATTACATCAAAAATTACTTTGTGGGAATGATGCATGCTATCCCCATGGGATTGAACCATAGCTGACAAAGGTCAGCCACTGCTCCCCCCAGCCCCCTCCTCTGCCATGTGTTAGAGGAGAAGAATCAGGAGGAAGAGAAAGCAAAAAGCCTACAGGTTGAGATAAGAAGAGTTTAATAGAACAACACAAAGAGAGAAGAGACAATACCAGTAAAATAATATATATAGCAAGTAATACTAAAACCCTTACCCAAGACACCATTTCCCTTGCTCCCACAACAAGCTACCAGCCAGCCCCTCCCCTTAGATAGAGGGTATGGCATCAGTATGGTGTCAAAAACCCCATTGGCTGGTTTGGCTGTTTATACTGGCTGTGCCCCCACCCAGCTGTAAACTCACTGACCTGCAGCTGCTTCTCAAAATTAACCCTATCCCAGCCAAACACAGAACATATTTAAAGCATAATTAGCCAAAAGCAAAACCGAGAGGATTACATCTGAAAATATAGCAACAAATAAAATTCTGCTTATTGATTTCTCTGAGTCTATCTTTTCCATCTCCGTTTCTAAAACTCTATCCTGGAGTCAGGCAGGCTGGACTCCTGCCTTCCACCACTTCTAAGTTAAGGAGTGAATGTTTGCATTTCTAATCAGCTAATCAGAATACAAATGACTAGTCTGAAAGGATTAGTCTTGTATTTAAACAAAATCAGCTATCACTGTTAATAACTCAGTTTATATAGGGATAAACTGACCTTGAAAACAAACACATTTGATATAAGGAACAAGGGCAGTATTTTTTCTAGATGAAAAAATCTGTTGAGCTGCAAAACTACTGCTTTTGCTTTCCTTCCCTCCTCTTCAAGGGCTAAATCCTTCTAAATATCACTAATATACATTTTTCTTCTATCATCTTTTTGCACATGCTTTTCTTGCAGACAGGACTAAAACAAATAGGTTTTCCAAAATTTCTTTATCCTTGAACTTAAAGGAAAAGCAAATAAAGTACTTAAAGTACTTTCTTTTAAAGTAATTAGATGTATTTAAATAAAAAAAGTACTCATCTGTGTGCTTAAAAAAAGAGACAACAATTTCCCCAAATTGACCATGTGATATCGATGTTTCCAGACCTATGTTACCTATTCATTTTAGAGATTTATTAGTTAGTTTGTGTATTTAATTAAGGTTCAGAAACACCTTTTGTAATATCACCTACTAACACTTTTTCTCTCAGTTTATATAAAAAGCCGTTTGAAAGGCAAACTACACACTTTACACTGACCATAATGACAGTAACATTTCAGTGACACTGTAGCCATGATCTCACATTTTCACTAGGTTTTTCTGCTTCATCTGGGAACCTTGTTGTACTTCAGAACTCAGAATATGTCAACAATTGAAAAATTCAGTCATTTAAAATCTAGCTTTGATTTCAAAAATATCTAGGTAAAACTGGCCCCTGCAAACTTGGACAAACCTCCTCAGAGCACACAAGGTGCCATAATCTCTAGGAAAAAAAAAAAAAAACCCCAAAAAACCCCAAAAAAAAAAAAAAACCCCAAAAAACCCCAAAAAAAAAAAAAAACCCCAAAAAACCCCAAAAAAAAAAAAAAAACAAAACAAAACAAAAAAAAAACCAAAAAAACAAACCTCATAAACTTGGTAAAATACGCTTAAATTAAAAAACCCTAGCCCAGGAGAGAGAAAATCTCACCTCAGTGCTGAAGCATTTCATTTGGATCCTTTAGCACCTTACCCTGCAAGGGGTCCTGGTGGCAGCAGCACTTAATGAACTGAGACGTACATTCTACATTAGGAATGCTTTCAATGTAATATGGAAGTATGGTATCTTTGGAGCTCATTTTCTTAATTCAAATGGAAAGGTAAAGATGTGCATAAGCCTGTTGAAACACATACTTTGCTGAGCACACACCTTATTGTTGTGGTAGTTCTGCCTACCTGCTGAAAGACAGAACAATGCAAATCATCAAAATCATCGGTTGATTTAGCTAGTGAAGTTAAATCACCCAAACAGGTGATAATCACAGCTTGATTTAGCTACAAGAAGTAGAGCAATGTGAATACCTACAGTGAATCCTTTTAAGTGTTTAATCTCTAAATCTTACTGTTATCATACATTATTAGTTTGTTGTTCTTATTTGTCCTCCTCACTTAATAGCAGACTTGCTACACTGACTAAACATAGATGGGAAGGTTTCACCCAGACAAAATAACAATTCCTAAATTTGCCTTTGACACAGACATTATCTTTTCAAACTATATTTTAATGTAGGTTAATGGAACAATGATCTGTTTTGTAACAGAGGCTAGTAGACAATATCCATATATCAACCTAAAAAAACATGATTTTTTTTAGAATGTGATTTTTTTGCAGGTCAAACATTCGGGAGGCACTGCCTTACTAAAGGAATGAATGAACAACAATTTTAATGCTAATTAAAATGGCATGGGAAACACTGATTAGCTCAAATTTAATAAAATGAATGCCATATAAAATCAATGAAGGGATTTTATGCACCTGAATTTCAATTCATAAGCAGCACTTCAGCAGCACCTAAAAATATTTTGTAGCACAAATGTCAGTACACTTGTAACCATAAATGTACCTTGGTTAATCACATTTGATGTTCAAGATTAAACCTGCATTTCTCATAGGACTGTTTTAAATGCATGTCAAGATAGGAATGAGGCTGGTCTGTTACTGATTTTTGATATATAGTAATTCAGGTCAGCTCCCTGATGAGTTGTACATCTTTAGAATTCATAACTTTTGGAACTCAAAACAGTTTTATTCATCTGCATGTAAAATGTTGAGTAATTTTAATGTGAAATACCTCATTTAACATATGACTTTGCCAAACCTTTCTAATATTTGGAGCACAGACAGAGGAGGAATAATTTCTATTGTACAGGGGAAAGATCTCCATTTCTTTTAATTTTATTCATCAAAAAATGCCATCGAGCCAATTACCCTTGGAATTTGCCAAGTCAGAAACTAATGGAGGTTGATCTAACTAGACAGGGTCTTCCCTTACAATATCCCCCATTTTTTCTGAATATGTAAAAACTTCATCAACATCTACAAGCTTGAGAATAATGTAACAAATTAAATCCAGATAGAATCTCACACTCAAAAACTGTAAATAAACATAATTATTAGGAACAAAACATGAGTTTGTAGTTCTGGCAGTGGTCGTAATATAGGTCATTTAAGTATGATATCTCAGAAAAGTCTCCATCTATGAACAAAGTTCAGTCTTGGGCATTTAATGACCTCCCTTTCCACTTATATCCTATCACTATTCACTCTGAACCCCAGGTATTAAAAAACTCCTAAAGTAGCTTAAAAATATAATAAAGCACAGAAAATATTTGATACATCATATTCTGGAGCCCTCAACAATAATTATCAATGTCTTCAGTTGTTTATTCTGGATCAAAATCTGACCCCGAATGAGAGACCTTTCTGAGACAAACCCCAGACCTTAAAATTATTTTCCACAAGATAAACCTCACTATATTCAGTGAAACTATGCCATTAAAAATAACCTAGCCCATAATAAGGCAACATTTTTGTGTTTCCAAAAGTCATAGCTGAGGTAGGGAATCAAAAGAGTGAAAAATATATGAAAAAATGTTACTTTCCCAATTTCATTATGAAAAAGGAGTGGCAGATACCATGATGACGGTAACACCTTCAGAAATTGAACCAAAAGAGAAAAACAGAAAACAGAAAATATTGATGGGAGAAAGTATCATTATTATAAAAAAAAACCCCTTTGAACTACATGCAAAGATTGGCTAGAAAAAAGTTTAATATCAAAATATCTGCTTTGTTACAAGGAGTTTTCACATTCACCCCAGAGGACTTCATGCTCTAAAATATTTTTTTTTTTTGCCTAATTCTGTCACTCATGTGAAGCACTTGCAATGCCCTTCAGCACATCTTCAAATAGTTTTCAATAATATTTTCATTTTCTGTCAGAAGCCATGAAAAAAACAGTCATTTGGAGGTTACTGTAGACATTTATGAAGCCACTCGTTTGGCTTAAGCACTGTGCCATGGCAGTCAGCCTTCCAGCTTCACTGGCTATAGGACAAAACAAGATAGAGACAATTGTTTGGTCCTGAGACTTACTGACATGGCTTATGCAGGGCTCTCAGCTTCATGGACACAAGGAATTGCATCCTGAGAAGAGGCCTACATCTGGACTAAGTCCTCTTAGATCAGTATTGTACATGTTCTCTTTCTTTTCTCACTATTCCTAAAGCTTCCTTTTAAAGTTCTTGGAGTTAGGGAAGTGTTTCTTTAAGAAAGTACTTTACAGGTCTTTTGTGTGAAGCAAAAGGATGTGCAGAAGTTCACAGTGTGCAATAATTAAGGGATAATGCACAGAAGACAACTAACGGATTTATGGCTGCTTTCTGATCAGGACTGAAAGGTAATGCTTTCAGGTAGTTGTAGTGAAGTGGGTGTCAATCTGTTCTCCCGTGGAACAAGTGATTGGACAAGCAGAAAATGCCTCAAGTTGCACCAGGAGAGGTTTAGTTTGGATAATAGGAACAATTCATTGAAAGGGCTGTTAAGCAGTGGAACAGGCTGCCTAGTAAAGTGGTGTACTCATCATCCCTGTAGGTATTTAAAAGATGTATAGATGTGCTGAGGGACCAAGTTTAGTGGTGATTTGGCAGTGTTGGGTTAACGGTTGGACTTGATGGCCTTAAAGGTTTCTTCCAACCTAAACGATTCTATGAAAGTTAAATTTGCACTTTTTTCCATAATTGTAAATATTGATCACCAATAAGAAGATTGAAAAAAAAAATTCTTAAATATTCAGCTCATTTCCATTTCTTTTTTATTAATTAATAAGGTTACTTTGAAATGGTATTAGAGACATTTTAATAGTGGTTGTCTACAAGTGAATATGACAGTTGTTAACAAAATGGTTCCTTTTCTTTTAGAAAGGATAAAAAATTGAGAAGATAGAAACGGCAATGAAAAGTCTTAGGTTAAAATGCTTATAATATTATAAATTTTGCTGTTTGGGAGGACTTACTGAGTACTTGAATGATATGATTGTTAGCACTGAAGCAAGTAACTGAGTCTTTAAAAATAAATAAAATAACAATCATTAGAGGAAAAAGCATGTAATGAAGTAACAAACATTGTACTGGCTCATTTAGGCTGATAATGACTTTGTCTTTTAAAAAGCATTCTCCAGTCCTATTTCAGCCCAGGCCTCTTAATGGAGATATTGTGACTGAGTTTTGGAAACAGCACTTAAAAAGAGACTACTTAAAGACACAGAAATGAAACAAGTAGAACTTACCTAGCAGAAAAATCTGCAGGTGATGCTAAGAATGAAAAGGCAATTATCTGACACCATGGATGTTATGAAATATCCATAGACTTACAGTGAAGGATTTGGGGCTGAAAAATAAATGGATTCACTGTCAGTTTGAAAACAACGGCAAATATCACAACTCAGTTTGATTCCTGGCATTGGAAAAAGCTGAAAGAACCCAGTGGGCTACAACACTTTGCAGGAGCCAGAATAACATACACAGCAGGGATCAAGAGGATGGTAACAACAGCTCCAGATTGGATGAATGCCTTATGAAATCATTGGACAATATTTCAGGAGAAGGTGAACAAAACATCAGCCTGAAGTAATCAGGTTATTTAATCATTTTCATTCAGGCAAAGTGAGGTAAGCAAGTAAAATATCTGAAGTAGAAGTAACAGAAATGAAAGAAGAGTAGAAAATCAAGATGAGAGAAGGAATTATAGCTTACATTGGCTAGTTCAAGGACTTTCCCTCTGGTCTGAAATTTTAGTGTAAATTACCATTTGTTTTGTGGTTTGTAACAAAATTTCATCATGTCTTGCTGTCCTTTTCTATTTATAATTGTTTATTTCTCAATTACTGCTGAGTAAAAAAAAAAAACCAAATATTTCAACATAGTAATGCAATGACTTTGACTAATCTATCCCCTTACAAGAAACACTTTCTGATCAGTTTTCCACTGGGTATATTTATCCCATACACCTTTGGAAGTGTAGAATTCTCAGTGCTATTTTTTTGCCCTCTTTTGCAGGACTGTGCATTGTTTGCCAGAAGCTCCTGTTTCACAAATGCAATTTCGTGTTATTCCTCAGGGACACTGAAAAACTAGCCAACAAACATTATAAATTACTTGCATTCAAACTGGAGGCAGATAAAGTCATCTTTTCTGCTACTGTAGCTGCTAGTATACAATTTTTTGTCATTGTCACTGGAGTAAACTGTGGTTCTACTAAATTCAGTTTACTCTCTCTGGAATTACAGCAGTGTAAGAGAAAACCTGCTATCCTCCACTTAATGGTCTCAGCTTTGATTTCTGTGAAGGATAATATTTTTAACTCTCTTAGAAATCTTAGGGGGTTCATATTCATTTATTCACCTAACAGCTTGTGAAAATCTAAATATCCTAAACATCACAGCTAGAGGTAATCAGTGAGTGTAGGGCTCCATCCTGCAATCAGGTAAAGACTAGAGATCTCAAGGTTCCTAAATCTTAAAACACACTTCAGGATTCTTGCAGATTGAGGAAAAGTAGATATAACTGCCTTTGGAAGACAGTAACTTTCTCCTAAGCCATGCATCTGTGCCCACTTAGGAATTAGTTTTTCTCACTTTACTAAAACATGAGCTGCCCTGTAGCTGACATGGGGTGTTGGTGTGCGGGTAACTTCAAACTAGTTAACTGCTTCTGTTTCCTGACCTCTTGTTTGGGTAGTCAATCCTTCAATTACACTGTATGGTAATGTCTTTTTATGAGCAACTCAGGAGCCATATTGGAAAGGCAATTTAGTTTTGGACCACTGTAAAAACAGTCAAGTTCCTGTTCACAACAGTCTGCAGTACGTTACTGAGCAGCACCCACTTGAGAGACACCCTAGGCTGATTGTGTTTCAGCCTTGTCCCAGTGCTCAGTCAATCATTGTCTTTGTTGTTAGAAGGATGAGAAATCCAGTAGTACTCAGGAAAGACACAGTGTGAATTCTGCATCGGTTTTTAAATCCCCAATGTTTTGTTTAGATGAGAAGATAACCTCAGCTTGTGCAGCCCACTCATCAACAGTATCAGAGAATAAAGGCTATGTCTTAAATATAAATCTGTATGTATAAGATATCAGAAGCCTTAGGAGACAGTCTCACCATCGGTGGAGGTGCAGTGAGCTGGAACTCAAAGGCTGGTTATTTTCCATTTGCCCTTGATTTGATGAATTACAATGTCATTTAGCAGTATACAGATTTATGAATTGTTGTTTGACTCATCCATCTAATGCCGTTAATTTGTATTGATAAGTGAAACATTCATACACTTCTCAGCCCTAGAAAACAGAGAACCTTGAAATGATAATGATACCCCAGGCTATATTTTCATTGAGAGCTGGGGATGTGGTGTCCATCATTCTTCCTCGTTGCTTGCATACTGACTGTATAAATCTGATGCAAGTGGAAGGGTGTCTTAGCAACAGCAGGTTCTTTCCTGGTTTGTTTTTTTTTTTTTTTTTTTCAGACAGAAATGGCCTGAGAAGTGAGACAGGTTGCAAAGTAGGAGAGCTGAGGGCATCGTGGCTGAGTGATATCCCATGATTCATGTAAGTTGATGCTGGCTATGAAGTGTGCACTTCTCACCTGTTGTATGCTGATGCTGACCTCAGAATTTTTAGTAGCTGGTATCCCTTGTTTGTATTCCCATAAGCCTATAACACCCAGATGAAGTATTTTCTCTGAATCAGCCTCTCCAACTCCAACCCTCCAGTTCTGGTTATCACTAATTTCAGCCCTTCCGAGGTATTGGCTCCACCTGCAGCATTGTGCCCTTTGCCCTAACAGGCAATCTCTCACAGCCAGGACCATTTCTGCCATTATTACTCTTTCAGCTTTTCACTACACATTGTTATCACTACACCATAATACCCTGCAAAAACACCTTTTTTCCAAGATCCATTCACATTCTCTAAACAGCTCCTCACCAGACACACACCACCATGAAGTGTGTCATATGAAGAAGTTAAGTTTCCTGATATTGGTAAGTTCTTGGGAAAAATGACAAAGGATAAACATACAATTCAGTAGAGGTGACTGATTCATGAACTGTGTAGAAACAAGAAGCACTGAAATGATCATGCATCTGATATCCTTGGGACATCTCATACTGTGATCACCTGTGGTTTGACAGGTACAGCTCATAATGGAGCATATTTGCTTCTCAGAATCTCACATTTTCCCATTTCACTTCTCTCAAAGAAAATATTGCTTTAGGGAAAAGCGATAGCATAATGTGATAAAATCAGAAAGAGATTGGACAAGGTTTTGTCATTTACTGGTTAAGTTTCAATGAACTAGAGTGATTCTGCAAAGCAGTTTCTGCATATTCTGTGTGGTGATTCTTACCTCTGTGTTGTTTTATTCTGAGCATTCAAACATATTGAATCCATGTACAAAACAGCCTTCCTATCCAGTGAAAATTTCTACAATTATAAAAAAATACGAATTCTCATTTTAGGCAGAAGAGACATAGGATTTCAGGTATGCCTATATGCCACCAGGCTCAGAGCCTGTAGACCAGAGATTTACTCTGAAGTTTTATTCTTTTCATACTTGTGATCTGACCCAAAAGGATCCGGGGTGCTGGTGGACAGCTGGCTGAATGTGAGCCAGCAGTGTGCCCAGGTGGCCAAGAAGGCCAACAGCACCCTGGCCTGTATCAAAAAATAGTGTGGCCAGGAGACGGGAAGTGATTGTGCTCCTGGACTTGGGACTTGTGAGGCCAAAATTTGAGTACTGGTTTCAGTTTTGGGCATTGCAATGACCCAAAAGGATCTGGGGTGCTGGTGGACAGCTGGCTGAATGTGAGCCAGCAGTGTGCCCAGGTGGCCAAGAAGGCCAACAGCACCCTGGCCTGTATCAAAAAATAGTGTGGCCAGGAGACGGGAAGTGATTGTGCTCCTGGACTTGGGACTTGTGAGGCCAAAATTTGAGTACTGGTTTCAGTTTTGGGCATTGCAGTATAAGAAAGACACAGAGGTGATGGAGTGGGTCCAGAAAAGGGCAACAAAGCTGGTGAAGGGACTGGGGAACATTGTTTATGAGGAGCAGCTGAGGGAACGGGGGATTTATGAGAAGCAGCTGAGGGAACAGGGGTTGTTTAGCCTGGAGAAGAGGAGGCTGAGGGGAGACCTTCTTGCTCTCTACACCTCCCTGAAAGGAGGTTGGAGTGAGGTGGGTGTTGGCATCTTCTCCCAAGTAACTAAGGATAGGATGAGAGGAAATGGGTTGAAGTTGTATGAGGGGAGGTTTAGATTGCACATTAGGAAGAATTTCTTTACTGAAACAGTGGTGAAACACTGGAACAGGTTGCCCAGGAAGGTGGTGGAGTCATCTCTGGAGGCGTTCAAAAAACATGTGAACATCGCTTCAGGACATGAAGTACTGTTGGGTTGATTGCTTGACTTGAGGATCTTGGAGGTCTTTTCTAACCTTAATTATTCTATGATCTGATAATATTTAACTCTGTGCATAAAATGCAGAGTTCCAATTGACGATTGAAATTTAACTTACTAATAACTTCAGAATTTTATATATTGTCATGCAAGTAAAATATGGATTTACCGTCACATTTATCAGATCTGTGCTCTCTTCCACTTTCTGGAAAACAAACCCCAGAACTTTATAGTCACTTTTCTGCAGAAGGGATAAAATATTGGAGAAATTGAACTTGCAAAAGAGTATTTGCTCCAGTAACCTAATATTTACTATTATTATGTGAAGAAATGAAAAAGGCTATCTCTGATCAGAAACAGCTAACATTCATGAGTTATAATTCTCAAAAAGCAGAGCATACCCTCCAGGTAATTCTCAGATCTTAAAACATTATTAATTCCATGGAAAAAAAAAAAAAAAAAAAAAAACAAACAAAAAAACACCCAGAAATTTTTAGTAAACAGATGTATTCCAGAAGAGCTTATTTTTGTTAAAACAATGCTACTTCGTTTTGAGAAGTTTCTTGAAATTTTATTTTGATTGAAGGCTAAAGGTTTTGCTCCATTTCATATACCATATGTTTATAGAATGTGACATGATTAAAGCTAAAGATTTTATTTAGAATACTGAAGATGCAACTGAAAGGTTCTTAGATTTTTTTAAACTATTATTCTTGAATATGTATTTAATGACATGTTATCACAGAAAACAACTCCTACATAAAAACAGAGAAAAACTTACAATTTGCAAATGATTAACAGTTAAAACTTAATATTTTACATAAGTTACAGAATATTTTTAACTGTAAGGAAACATAAGAGCTCCTCAGAGTTGCCATTGGAGGACAATGCATTCAAGACGCCATGTAGTGTGTTGTAGCCTACCCAATATTTCTGGTACCTACCAAGGTTTGCTGCAGAGTCTAATTGCAAGACACTGTCTTTGGTGTTTGTGTCTGTGATCTGTAACAGGCTGAACTATGATAACTGTTTCAAATGGTTTCATAGGGATATTTCTGGGCTGCAAACCCATTCTTTCATTTCCAACATGGTTATTCTTTCTCTATTTTCTATAGTAACAACATTTCTTTATCTACGAGGAAGAAATCAGTTAAGTTGACAGGCTGGTGCCTTTTCTTAGCTCTCCTGAAGATTTTATTTCTTGTCTCAACACATTTGAAATCAAATTAACAGTAATTAACTGACAAGGATTATAGGCACTAAACCCCATCTCAGAGGAAATCTACATGACTAGTCTTTAAAAGAAAAATAGAGAACCTGAAAGTTTTCTACGCTTAGAAGCTGCCTGATGCTTTCTGCTCTGTGTTGGTCCAAGTGCACCTCTGAAAGAGTTGACCAGATGTACTGCCAATGGCTTTTAATAGCTACAACTACTCATCTCATACTATGCTTTACTGTCACATTCCTTCTCCTCCCTTTAACCTCACCACTGTAGCTTCGTGACATGGAGAAACATTCATAGACCTGATGTTCTCATCACATCCAGATTTTGTCCATTTCAGGGAACTGCTGCCTTTGTGTACATAATTGTGTGTTGCAACCAAAGGTGAAATGACTTAAGCCCTTTTGGCTCAGGCCTGTGCATGGTAGATATGGCAAAGGAATTCTGTTCCCATTCCCTTTACAGGTCAGATAGTTACTCCCCACTTTTTCCAATGGGAATGCATATGACTACAGGGGTCTCCAAGGGAGGCGCCAGGGGATCAATTACAATGGCAACTAAAAAACATCAGTACTGAATCAGGCATTCAACAGAACTTTGAGGAATCAGAAAACAAGAAGGAATAACAAACCAGTTTGGTGTATTTTGAAACCTACAATTCAGGAAAACAAGTTTTCACATCCTTCTGTCTGAGGAACTCAAATCTCTACCCAGCCCAAACTAGCTAAAATCAAGCCCTTCAGATTTCTAAAACAAGAAAACATTTAGCAGAAAATCTGAGACTGACCTGACATCTTGAGCAGATTTGTGTTCCCACAGCTCCAGAGAAAACTTTATTCACCATCAGCAGCTGCTCTGAGGAGCTGATGATGACTCAGCTTGAGACTGGGACATAATTTATGGTACAACTATCTCTTCTGATGCTTGGTTTTTAATGGCCTTAGTATCCCAGTGCTCCATGCTCTGGTTAGAATTTAAGATACCAGCATAACTGTCCTCCAGATGTGCAAGGAACTTACATCCCTAAAACCCATATATGAATCCTTTTCTGGAAGCTGTGTTTATCAGGAAGACAACCCTGAAAATCAGGAGCTGTTTTTTCCTTTGGGAAATGGTTTATTTCAGCTCTTATATTTTTTATATGAATTGAATGTTTAATAACATGGGTCTTTTGAAAAAAAAAAAAAAAAATCCCATGAAACACCTTTTTTTTTTGTATGTCAGAGAGCTATATAAATTATAAATCTGTAATGCATCCATACAAGACAAACTTTGACCTGTGAGTATAACAGCACCTTTGTAAGCACTGAATCTACTGGCACACATTCTGCTTTGTCTGGTTATTGAGAAAGGATTCAACTTAAAGCTCCAGGATTTCTTTACATGCCATGTTATTCCTTCATATGAGCTGCAAGCCACCAGCAGAAGCTGACATTGTAAAATTGTGTTACTGGATAAAAGTACTGGTTTACTCAACTCAAGTAAACAAAGAAAATATATATGACGGGGAAAAAAAACAGAGCATGACCTAAGCCAGGCTTCTAGTTCAAGAAAGCTCTCTTCCATTTAAAGACTCTCATCTTGCAACTTTCTAAAAGAAACTGCTGCACTTTCAAAGATGAAAGTTTATTTTTTTAAAAATAAATTATTTGGATTACATGTAATCTGGATAAAATATTATATTAAGTGCTCTGATTTATCATGAATTCCATTTTTTATATTTTCTGGAATGCAATCCCTTCATTTTTCATTTTAAAACGATTTTAGGGTTTGATTTTTTTCTCATAACATCAATAGAACTTCAGATATTAAGTAAAGGTTTTTGGTTTATGTAAAATGTATATTGCAACTGTTCCAAGGGAAAGAATAAAATTATCTTTTTTCTCATTCATTCAGAACAAAAATCAGCTCTGAAATTGCCCAGGTTTCTTCTTAAATGAAAATACTGTCTTCTGCATACTTCTATGCACTTTCCAAATGTTTTTCTAAACTTTTAAAATCTACACATTCCTCAACAGTTATAGGGGAATTCATGAAAATATAGCATTATTTTTTTTATTTTATGAAAATGGAAGGGACAAATTTTATTCAGGATTTTTCCTGATTTATGATGTCTTTCACTGCATGATGGGTTGTATTGCAAATATAAATTCTTGGTGGAATTAAAAAGTGCTGTGGGACAATACCCACACAGTCTAACCTCTATCATAGTTCCATTCTTCCTTTAAAACAAAGATTCTTCTCAGTAAGGGATTAGTGCTTTTTTCACGGTTTATATAATTTATATTATTTGCATGTTTTATCCTGTCGCTTCAGTGGATTCTTAATATCATTTATTTGTTAGTATCTTGCACAAATTACTAAAGGGTAGTTTTTAACTGCATATTTTGGCAAATAAAAGCTCACAAACACAAAACAGTGTATACAAAGGCCAAGTGAATATCTGCCTCCCATTTTCTAACGGTAATTCCTTGTCACAGGAATTAGAATTAGCTTTATCAGGCAAAAATTAGAATTAGCTTTATCAGGCAAAAAAAGGAACTCACCCAGTCACCATAACATGCAGACATCTGAAAATTGGGATACTCCTCATGTACATTCTCAGTTAGAAGCTAGTAATGAACTACATACAACTATGGTGTTTGGACATCATTGATGCCTTACATGTCTTTGTAAGTAACTAAATTTCAATGACAAGTATAAACTAAAGCATTCTGAGCAGCCACCACTGGAGGTAAGGATATTTTTGACATTCAATGTAATGAAGCGTTTTTAACAACCAGCTAAGCAGAGAACATGATGACTGAACTTGCAGAAAGAAACAAATATTTTTCTGAAAAAAAATATTTTAATTTAAGAGGGCTGGACTCTCTTCAGATTAGAGAGGGAACAGAATGAATTTCACCCTGGAAAAAAATCAAGCTTCTCTAGGTCCTTTGAAATGTACAAAGGAGAGATTAGCTAAAAGAGTTAATGTCCAATAACAAGAAGGAATAAAAGAGAAAACCAATGTGAGACCTCAGCTCAGAGGTCTTTGCTGGTTAGTGATGTCTAACAGACCTCTGTCTTATAGGCATGTTCCATGACAAAGCTTCCAGATAGCTGTAACCTGGGAATTCAGGGAAGCACTAAGCACAGACCCCATCTACCATTGTGTCAAAAGGAAGCTACAGGTGAGAAAGAAGTGTAAAGAGAAGGGAGTGTTTCTGCAGTCACTTGAGCATAATCAGTTAAGGTGTTTGCTTTTGTTTCATTTCAGATCTGTTTTATCCATTTTGGACACTATTGCTTATCTTAGGATTTTCTTAAACTGTTTTAAATTACATACAAATCAAATTCTTCAGACAACAAGGTATTTCCCACCTAATAGGGTAGGAGCTTTATGAACTGAGGCTGTAGGACATCCTCACAGGACACTGTCTACTGGAACAACGGAAGAGTGTCCAAACGATACAAAGGATACAGTCTGAGCTGCATAGATATGCTGAAAAACAGCTACATGAGGAACACTGATGACACCAAAGTTGATATTTGTAGTTTGAAATCCTGAATTTCCAGGATGGCAAACTCCTTAATCCAGAAATAAAAGGGAAGGGCTACATAAATAATGCTGACATCACATTTCTCTGAGCTCTGTGTATTTAGCTCAGAGATCCTGACCATAACAGGAGCTAATCTTGACATTTTTATGTCCAGTTAATGAATGACGTTGACTCGTATAAGAAGCTTAAGTGTTAATTAGTGGAAGGGAAATCAAACCAATCCTATTTCCATGCACATTATTCAGGTTGGTTATTGTTTGTTTTATGCTTTGTGTAGTAATTCCTCTGATGGATGAAGCTGTAAGAATATCCTTGAGGGAAATGAACTGGACAGTTTTGTTGTTTTGAATGCTACAAGCAAAAAGACCATCTTAAAGTAGAACCCAAAATTATGTAAAGAGGAATGGAGATGAGAAGAAGTATTAGGGATTTACATAAACTTCCATCATTACAAGTAAATTTGGAAAATAAATAGTAAAAGACGAGAAGATAGAATTCTTCTTTAGAGGTAACTGATTAGGCACATGCACTTGGGAATTAAATTTATTGATGGAAAAATTACATCCTGGTGCTTTAACTAATATGATGGTAAAAACAGATATAAGGCAGGAGAGCTAAGCGTGTCTGTTTACTTAAATCTATGAGCTCCGTCACTGTGTAATCACCCAGAAAGACAGATCAACCCCCTTCAGACTCTACCATTAGCCAGAAGCTTCTCATCTTATTTTAAACTAAAAGTTAAGGTTCCTTCTGTAGCCAGTGCAGACACTGGCATGTCCTGCATTCATCTCACCCACCTTAGATGGCTACCATAAGATGCAGTGAATCATGCCTTCAAGACTTTGATCTCAAGTGACTAAAAGGGTTATCTGAAGCTTTTTGAACAGCTCTGTGCACAGCCAGCCCTGGTGTGAGCAGCATGTTCTGTGCAACACGCTCTTTCTGGCACTGTGCCTTACCCAGGGTACCGAGGGAAAGCAACACCCCACTAATGTACAGTCCAGATAATCTCCTTCCAGATTTCTGAGGCTGTAAATAAATTAACATTTTGGTTTGGAGTAGTACCAAGGTCAGGAAGCCTATCACTCTTATTTCATATTAATTCAGTTAGCACAGCAGTTTTGATATATTCAAATTAGGTTCATTTTGAAGACAACAATACCAGAGACTGTACTTCAACTATGCATCTAATAGACCCCAAATCCCAAAAGAGACATCAGATTTTGAACAAATGGTTGGTAAGTTGAGTCAGTTCTCATCCGTATGCAAGGTGAGAATGTTTGGTTCTGGTTAAATGCATTTTGAATTAAATCCCTCAAACTACATACAGTGTATATGTAGGATCCTTCTTATCTTCTCTGCTCTGCTCCTACTATACCAAAGTAGTTCACACTCCAGACAGAGCCAGAGCCAGTTCTGAAATCACTCAAGACCTTGCCTAAGCCATCCTTTCTTTTAGAGTAGGATCCACCATATCTAAGTAATTTCTGGAGGAATATGTTCAATATATCCCTAAAAACTCTACATCTTCCATGGCTTTGTCTTATTCCTGCCTTCTGTTATATTTTTTGTAACCTCTACACTGAGTCATACCCGCATTCAAATTTGTTACTTCTTTCTACCATGTACACAGAAAACAGATTAGTCACTTAGTCTTTGTTGGAGGTTTCTACATACTTGAAAATTGTACCTAGCCCCCCACAGTTTTCCCTTTGTTACTCTGCACAGCCCTGGTCTGGGTAATCTTCTTTAAGAGAAGCAAATTAAGAAAGACTCAAACAGATTCAAGAGTTGGACCCGTTTCTCTAAGTCTCGGTCCAATGCTTTAATCACAAGGCTGTCCTTCGTTCCTGACATGGCGACTGCTTTGTCAGGTCATTGTGTCCAGATTAGAAGTAATTTTAATTCTTCATGTGAAAAATGGCCAAGACTTCACAGGAAGCACTTACATACAAGATATTAATTTTCAAAGTAATTTTTTTAGTTTTTCTTTTCTTTTATGAACCCAAACTACTCTTCAATGACTGCACAACTGTAAGGAGAATGCAGTTAATGACAAAGTCTGAGTCACCAAGCACACACTGCAGCTGTATACCTGGAAGCCCTAGACCCAGCACTGGGTGAGGTGCTAGCACTGGTGAGGTGCTAAGCACTGGGTGAGGTGCCGGCACCGGTGAGGTGCTGAGCACTGGGCGAGTGTGGCGACCATCACCAGATCGATATCTGACTGAAAAACACAGAAACAATATCTTTTTATTCAGTATACAAGCTTTTTTCCCAACCAGATAACATTTCAAATTTGCCAAAAACTAAAAAACGTGCAGATATTATTTTAAAAAAAAAAATGGTTCTTCTAATCTGAAACTTCTAAAATGTAGTTTCTCAAAACTGACTACTATTAATATTTTATTTTTAAATTGTTTCTGTATTAATGACTATCAAAATACATCTTATGTTATAAGCAAATAGACAATCATGTAGTGGGTTTGACTTTGGAGGCCTACGTTAACATCACAATGGAAATTATAGTTGACCAGCTGTTCATATTCCCTGCTCTTTGTCATTTCTCAGAGTCTGGCCAACCAGATGAGAAAAATCTCATCTCAGAAGGGATATCTCAGACAGGATAGAGCACCCAAACTCTGAAATATAAAAAAGGAGCTACAACTGAGGAAATCAGACTGTAACACCTAGAATTTGAATTTCAATTGTCAAATCCATTTACTAATTAAATTATGTTTAGATAGCTAACTGGGGCACCTCTTGAATTATAAACATGCATGAATATGCTAAATATACAAAAACCTGTTGTAATTGGCAAAACAACTTTCTCTGGCAGAGAAAAATGTGATTCCCAAAGACAACTGATCAGAGTGATTGAGGATTGAAAATAAATTGGAAGGCTGTGTGCTTGTGTAAACTAAGTATGTAAACAGCCAGCTGTTTCTAAATCTTGTGGATTTTTTTGGTCTTCTATTTTAACGAATATGCTAAGAAAAATGCACAGGTGTTAAGCAATAGATTGACTAGAAGCTTGCTTGGGAGTCTGAATTTTTATTCAGACAAGGAGAACAAAAAAAGTCTCTTTGGCCGGAAGACATCCATGCTCACAGACAATTTGTCTGGTAGTTCCCATTTTTTGACCCAATCTCAGAGTTCCACAGTAAAATCTAGATGCAGAGATCCCCTTGTGAGCTGCATGATGCCCCCTTAAATATTTTTTTTGAGCAAGCATCCCAAAGTGCAGATCCATGTGAGTTGCTCTCCTGTTTTCTAATCCAAATCTCTAGGAGAAAGTCAGCAGGGACCACTCAGGCAAACATCACTGGTCATAGTAGAATACACAACATGTCAAGCCCAGCACCAGCCTGCACTCTGTATCCGTGGGGATGCCTGTTGCCATTGCTTGATGGGAGCTGTTCCTGGATTACGGCTTGTCCTTGAAGATCCATAGTATGTACCATTCCCATTGGCCCTTGACCAGGAGAAGATGCTGACCTGCACTTCATCAGGTCAGAAACTCAGGTTAGTCTGATCTATGAGAAATGTCCTGTGCTTTAATTAGCTTTATGTTTGGGGATAAATCAGTGCTTTTGGGGTTATTAGGTTGTGTGTTTTTGTGCTGACCCAGAAGGTGACCAGGAAGCAGACAGTGACTCAGACATTGTCTCATCAGCATCCTCCTGGGTCTGAGGTGGGAGGTGCACTGCCCTCAGGAGCACATTCATTCCTAAGGGGACTGTCTCCTATGCAGAGAGGAATATGTAGAAAGCATTTCTCCCATGCACAACGTTAAGTAGTACGTACAGTGTGAGGAGAGGATGTATTTCTGCATTTGCCTGTGTAAATTAAGACACAAGTCTCTCCTTTTCATCTATCAAAATAGCTGGAAATTACTTTAATTGATGTTTGTCTCTTACGATGCCATCATTTGTGCCTCACACTTCTTTGGGGCTAAAAGGTTTAAGAAACAGAGATCTGTGGTAGTAAGTATGCCATTTATTCCTTTCTACTTGGAAGATCCATAAATTCATGCCTTTCCACCCCCTCCTGGAATCTCTAACCACAAACGAGTTAAACAAGACATTTAGAATTGGTTTAATTACTGCTGAAACTGGTGGGAAAAGGTTAAGGTTAGCGCTCATGCTGAAATTTTCTTTCAGTGCTTTTAAACTGAATTTCTATTCTATTTTTACTCACTCTTTTTGTTGCTTCTGCTTTAGCCTCTTATAATTATGGGGCTTTTTGCAAGGCATAAATAAAAGCTCTTAGTACGCATGGCAACGACTGTGTGTGAGAATAACTGATATTCAAGGATTTTAACATTTTCTTGCTTACAGTTCAAAAGCATATCACCATCCTGTCTAGCACAATTAAATACCCACACTAAGGTCTGATTGCAGTGGATTAACAAAACTGCATCTAAACAGAGCTCATCCATGGCCTTACTCTGTTTGTATGCTGGGGTCACCTATGTTCCTACACAGTCAAGTCTTATTTCTCAGCTTTTTAACTTTTAACACAAGCACTGAAATTAACTTTAGAAACCACACTAACAGAACAAAGTCTAGCCATGCCTGTTCCTTTTTTTCTTCTTTATTGAATTGTGCCTCAAAATTGGCAGTTGCATAACAATACGTGACTAGACTGTCACATTGTGAAAGCCTGTTTGATATGCATCTCATATCTTCCCTAGGCTTTCTATCACTTAATGCTGACAGCATGAATGGATGCAAAGATTTACTGACACTGCAAAGTTGCCATTGTCAGGAGAGGCAGACACCCTAATGATGTGCAGTGCTACTGAACCTGAGAGAGAGAAGGAAGGAAGAAAGAAAGAGACATTGTTTCCATGGTTACACAACAATACTTCTTCCATACCTCCTCTTCTTACAGCTTTGCCATCTGTGTCCACTCTTCAGATAGTAGCTGGTTATGTCTCATTAAAATATTTAATCAGTCCCAAGTTATTAATTAGCAAATATTCAAATAAGAATGTGCCTTGCTGTAAATATTATTCATACAGTAGTCTTGAAAATTAATATATAAAGCACATAATATCACTCTGTACCTAATTTAACCATATGTATATCAAAACACCTTGGAATCTATTGCAAGGTAATGACTCAGTAGTGAGTTGTTTGCTCCAGATTCCCTTGCAACATGTGTTGCTCATTACAACAGGGCACTGAACCACAGAGGTTCTTGGGTTGTATCTTTAAGAATCTGGTAGGAATTTTACTGACATCTGAAACATAGATATAACAAAATTAAAGTAAGTAATCCATTTAAGTCTCAGCCCTCAGAACAACTCCTACTGTTCACTTCCAAGTATTATATGACCCCCAAAATCAATAGGTTCCAATGTCCATGCTCAGGCAATGGCAGAAGGTAGACAAATTCCAAGGGACTGTGATCTGTTCTTCAGGAGAACCTCCTTTCCTGTAGAGCCCAGGAGTGCCGAAACAATCCTTTAGAGCCAACTGCAGAATCCTGAGTGGTAAAACCAAGTTGAGTTTCGTACATTGGTTGATCTGACTTAGACACATACCCTTCAGAACTGTCAGTAACCTCTTGCCCACCAGTCCCAGTCAGTATTGGCTACCTTACTATAATGTAAGCAGTGCTGGGGCAACTAGAGCAACTATGTACTTGCAGAATCAATACCATAAAATAGAGTACAGATTAAAGCAGATGGAAAGCTATAAACATGGGGGCCAGGGTATCCAAACAAAGCATTTTCATATTTTGCCTTTTGTGGAGTTCTTTACTAAGAAGTCCTTTTACATGATTCAAAAGATTTGAGTACGTTTAGCAGTACCTTGTTCTGAGTTATTCTCTATTAGATTAGTTGCAGACATCTGGAGGCAACAGCATTCATTCCACTGTCCTCAGTAGATTCAGGAAGGATATAACTGATGATTGTAAATAAAACAGTATAGGTGGATTTAAACTATTTGCAGTGTGTACATGATCTCTTTCTTATTAAGTTGTTTTATACTAAAATACTCTTTTCCAGAAATACAAAGTCATACAGATGTTTCTACATAAAAGATACGAATCATCTTTAAGCTGAAAGTGTCAAGATATAAAATAACCAAAGGGACTTGAAGAGTGTCTTCTAGAGATTATGCGTATATTTACAGCACAGTTTCCTTTAATGCCACTGGGAAAGTCTCCTGTGATAAAAGCTAGAGACCTGCAGTTTTCCTACAAGATATGATTAATCTTTAATGAAGGTGTTTGTGGCACAGAAGTACAAGTGTCCCAAGAGTTGCAGACATAAGACTTGTTATTAATTTTCCTGCTATCAGGCTTTTTTCTACAGCCTTTACTGGTACTGTGTAGGTCGTCAGCTCAAGTGAATCATCTCTGCATACAATGAATCATCTTCAATGAGGACTGCAGAAGAGTTTCTTAGTTGTCCACTTCCTATGCTGAAAAAGACATGACTGCTGAATAGATGTCCAAAAAGATCATTGTGTGCCCTGTGCCCCACTATGTTTTTATGGCATTTTATATATGCAACAAAATCTGTTCCTGAATTTCCAGGTGCAAAGATGACAACACCCTCCCATGATCCCTGCAACACCCTCCCATGATCCCTGCCTCCATCTGATTAGGCAAACAAGTATGCATGTGTCAGCTGGTGTAGAATTTATATACATAGTCTACAAATTAACATTCAGGTTTGTGAAGACATTCAGTGTGTTATTTTGAATTTTACTATGTAGGTTTATGAGCACTAAGACCATGATACTAAAATTGGTCTCTGACAGGAATCAGCTCAATAGACAAAATAAGACTTCAGAGTTGGGCTTAGCTTCTCAACTAAGAGACTATTTGCTCAGTGGTTTTAGTCTCTTTGGTCTAAGAAATACACAAAAATTTAGACAAAACAGCTTCCACTTCCAGTATACATATGTGTAAGATGAATTTCTGAATATGGAAAGCTTACCTGAGAAGCCTCAAATTTTTATACTACTTAGTTCCCAGGTACACCTAAAACTTTAAAGCATGCTTCTATCTTTATGAACAACATGAAAAAAAAAATCTTATTTTAAACTCCTATGGATGTCATCATTAGTCAAACTACAAAATACAATGAAAAGTATTAAAGCCTTTCATGTTCTCAGCAGGATTTTCAAAAATTCCTCAGAGGACAAGGAACCTTACAGTCAGGTTCACTTCATTTATCTTTAACCACCTAAAAATTAGGTGTCTAGCTTAAACTATGTTTCATCTGGGTGCTTTGGAAGATATAAGAACCTCTACATAGCAATTCAACCTCCCTCTATTAAGAAACTCTAGACCGTGCTTTGGAAGACCCCTCACCCTTTTGTAGACAGCAGAAGGAATGTTGGTTACAACCTTAGTCCAGATATTTAAGACAGACAAAGTTAACTGAGATATAACTGAGACATTCAGTTCCATTTAAGAAAACTCTTATCCTTAACCCTGTTGACATATTCAGTAAGACCAACTACTACAAAGGTGATCTGCAAGTCCCCAGAACTCAAATTAGCCCTAAAATCTTCCTTGAAGACAAGTACAACATATGTTATCCAAGCCTGCATCTATTGTTAGTGTTTTCTGCAAATAATTTAAGTATGTGACATATTTAGGGGATGTGCTCCTCTTCAATACTCAATTTTAGTCCAGAGGACCTTTTTCTTCTTGGAAAATAATCAGTCCCTGAAAGAAATATGTCTAACAACCCAAGGATAAAGGTGACTAGCAGAATTTAAGGATTTGCTCCTCTTCAATACTCCATTTTAGTCCAGAGCACCTTTTTCTTCTTGGAAAATAGTCAGTCCCTGAAAGAAATATATCTAACAACGCAAGGATAAAGGTGACTAGCAGAATTTAATGAAACAACCCCTATAAAGGAAGTACATTCAGCATATTCCACACATACTTGCAGTTGCAATTGAAAAATACAGATATTTGAGTAAGTTACCTTAATAGAAAACCATGTAATAATCTATATTAGGGATACAAGTTTCAGAGAAAACAATCTGATCTACATTTCCAGCCTGAAGAAGCTATGTGTCTCCATAATGAAGTGAAAGCAGCCTAGAGGAATATACATCATCCAAGAAAGTAATTCCTAGCTGTTTATTACTTTGTATATACTTCAGAGTTATAATCTGGATGGAGGAAATAAAAAACTCACACCAAAAAAAACCCAACAAAACCTACCAAACAGAAAAACCTTTTCTTGAAGGGCTGAACTGTACTTATCTTGCTAATAAGATTTTTTTAAACATTATTACTACTTAAGCAGAGACTTTATTCAGTCCATTTCTGCCTGGATTTCTGCATTGCAGCACTGAAAAGCTAGCTGCACTGCTGATTCCTTAAAATAGGTCCATGAGCCTCATTAACATCGTTCCCAAGTAATCATGTAAAATATTTCACGAATAAAGGAACAGCTTTTTGAGTCAAGGCCCTTAAGAAAATCAATACACATTAGAAAGACAAGTGAAAGCAGTGTCTAATGAAAAGAAAGCTTTGTTTATGCCCTGTAGCATCTTCAGAGATAAAAGTTAGTTGACATATCTAGTATAAGCCTAGCTCCAACAAAGTCTACTTTGTTAAGTTTGGAGAATTTCTCTCATTACTGTGTACTATTAATTCTGCAGTTCTCCTTGCCACTTGTACAATCTGTGTTGAGAATCTCTTTTCCCTTTATTCACCTGCCATAATGATCAGTTTGTAAACCAGCACAATCCAAATGACCCAATGGTGTCCGAACACCCTACAATTTGTACTTTCAGTATTTGTGTTGGAGGACGTAAAAACCTCTTCTCTTCAGATGAAGTTTTTTTCTTGGCAGCTACCAAGCTAAACACAAAATAACCAGTTTTTAACACATTCTTTGTTTTACAGTGTTGTCTTTAATTTTCTGGCTCCCCATATCTCACAGCCATTTTTCTGCATATGAAATATAACTTTTTTTATACTCTTGCAACCCATAGGGCTTGTTTACTTTTAATTTACTGTAACAAGTTAAGTCCAAATATGTTAGAATTTTAGCAAGTATGCACTCATTTTAGGATTTCAAATAAGCTGAATATTCCAGTTTGGGTTCTGTCCATAATATGTTCAGAATGAAAATAAGTAATCTCAAAGAAAATTAATGTTTAGTCACAGTATCCCTTCTATGGGTATTTTTCAGCCTGTATGTTGCAAATTCTGAGATTCCTTCATGTTTATGACTCATTATTTAGAACATGATTGTTAGAATGGCCTGATTCAGACCCAAAGTCTATCCTGATTCCAAAAATTGACTAAGGAAGACTCATGATGAGTATAAACACAAACCAAGCACATGAGGTACTTTCCCCTAACATTTTCCCAGTCTCTGCTTTACAGCACAGGGATTTTTTTAAAAAAATGGGGGTGGTTTCTATGCATTTGGTAAATCCAATGGGTTTCTTTTCCAGAAAATTATCCTGTAATTTCCTCATTTAAAACATGTAAACTCTTGGAATCTCTATTCTTATTTACATTTAGAAAATCTGGACTACATTTTATCCATATCTCAGGTCCTTTGGGGCAGAAACAGTGAAAATTATCATACAAAATAAGGAAAGTGTATCACCCTCCTACTCCAACTCTGTTTTTGTTAGAGATTTGGATACATTGCACTACAAGCACAAATGAAAATAAACTTAAAATAGAAGGGTAATCCTAACTGTGCAGCTAGGGCCACATTGACTCCAATATATGCTGTAAAACATAGCTATGAGTTCATTGGATCATGACACCATTCAGGTGGGCAAGGACCTTGAAAGGTCTATAGCCCAAGCACCTGCTCAAAACAATGTCTTGTATGGGGCCAGACCAGGTCACTCAAGGCTTCATCCATAATCCAGAGGTTAGGATGCCATAACATCTTTGGGCAACCTGCTCCACTGCTTGACTTTCCTCCAGGGCAAAAAGTTTTCAGTTTTTACTTTACTTTTAAAGTATGAGCCCCTCCTGGTTCAATTTATGCCCATTGTTTCTTGATCTCCAGTTGGTGTCTGGGATGGAGATTGTATTATATGGTTTTGACTCACAGCATAATGTTTTTTCTTCACTGTTCAACATAATAAAAGTTCATTTGCTACGGGTTGGATAATTTCAAAAGAGCAATGGTAATTCTGTATTTCTGAATATTTAATTTCTGAAAAAAAAAATAAATTCATCCTATAGATTATTAAAAAAAAAATAAAATTGTTTTTTAACTTTGGGTTTCAAAAGAAGTTATAGCCCTTTTTAAAGCTACAGAGATGGAAAACTGAAAGAGTTGCTTCATCCTAACTGGATAGCTAGAACCTGCCACCAAAATCATAGAGTCCTTTAGATTGGAAGAGACCTCCAAGATCATCAAGTCCAGCCATTGAGCCATTAGGGCTCTGAAGTCCTCTGCTAAAACAGAACAGAATCTGCCATGGTTGGAAGGGACCACAAGGATCACCCAGTTTCAACCCCTCTGCCATGAGCAGGGACACCTCCCACTAGATCAGGCTGCCCAGAGCCTCATCCAGCCTGGCCTTAAAGACCCCCAGGGATGGGGCCTCAACCACCACCCTGGGCAACCCATTCCAGGGTCTCACCACTCTCATGGTGAAGAACTTCTTCCTCACATCCAGCCTGAATCTGCCCACTTCCAGCTTTGCCCCATTCCCCCTAGTCCTTTTGTTACCCGATAGCCTAAAAAGTCCCTCCCCAGCTTTCTTGTAGGCCCCCCTAAGATACTGGAAGGCCACAATAAGGTCACCTCGGAGCCTTCTCTTCTCCAGACTGAACAGCCCCAACTCTCTCAGTCTGTCCTCACAGGAGAGCTGCTCCAGCCCTCGGATCATTCTGGTGGCCCTTCTCTGGACATGCTCCAGCAGGTCCACGTCCCTCTTGTAATGGGGGCTCCAGAACTGGATGCAGTACTCCAGGTGGGGTCTCACCAGAGCAGAGTAGAGGGGGAGAATCACCTCCCTTGACCTGCTGGCCACACTTATAATCATCTTCTCAGGAAAGATTTTTCTTTAACTTTCCTTTCTTAAAATATGGATCAATGTGGTATTGCATAAATGAAGTTACAAATAAAATGATTGTTTGTATTTTGTTAGTGAAATTTAAGATGCTTAGCCCTCATGATGGCTGGTTATTTTGCAGATGCTGACAGGGCCAGCTCCAAACACACACGGAGTTAACAGTCATCTTGATCAGCAGGCTATGGTGCACACCAAGAAAAACCTTAGGGCTACAGCATGCCCAAGCTCAGGATAGCTGTTGCTGTCCAAATCTGGGGTAAGAGCTAGTGGCATCCCACAGAAATAGTCACTGTCTGTAATTCTATGGGTCTACCCCCAAACAGAAAGAAAGAAGTTTCTCTGTTCAGAAACCTTCCTCCCTTTAGTCCTATTCCTCCATCTTTCTGTGTCACTCCTCCTCTTTAGCCTGTAAGGGAGGAAGGCCCAGACTCATGGCCCTGGTTCCTCATCCCTGGAGCAGCAGGATTCAGGTTTCCAGATTCAGTTTTGCTTGCAGTGCTGACAGCAGTAAGCCAGGTCTGTATGTAGGCCATGGCTCTTCCCTTACTATATTTATGGTGCTGACCTCAAAGTAACCTGAAGAGGTTGTTTGGGTATGTAGAAGACTGATGGCTCTTTAAGTAAGGAGAGCAGATATAGAATACCTAATTAAAATGAAATGTGTCAGCTTGGGGTCCTAGACAAATATAAAGCAGAAACTAAGATGACATTACTTACTTCTTCAAGAACAGCAGTCAAACTAAATTTCAGCCTGAATTTAAAGACACTAACTCTCGCATTTTAGAAGTGCCTATTTAAGGACTACTGTTCACCTTCTTTGCCATTTTAATATTTGGGTTTATTTCTTATCCATATCTTGCCTTAATATGATAATTGTTCTGAATAGCAAAGTTGTCCACTGGAAAGTCTATTAAGGAAGGAGTTACAGCAAAAACTAGCAAAACTTAATATCCTTATTTATGAGCCTTAAAAACAAACTAAGACAAGAACAAATAAAAAATGGCATAATCAGTACAGTTTTCTTCCCTGTAATGCAGGATTTATACGAGGGACATTTTCAAGCTTACATTTTTCCAGTCCTGTGAATTACAATCAAAATGGCTCCTAGAATCAAGTTATCATACAAGATGGAAAACCATCATTGCTATGGATTTGCACTGTAACTGTTTTCAGATTCCCTGATAAAATCCCCTTGGGCAAAGTATACTTGTCAAGAGTATAAATAGTCTGCAAGATGAGTGTGTTTGCATCAGGAAGTTTTCAAAGCCTACCTGTCTGCCTACAATTAAAATTGCATATTAGCAGCTAGTACTGCCTGAAAAAGAAAAAAATCCACAGAATTTCAAAAATACAGAAATATACAAACATACAAAAATAATGGCCCACTAATTTGATAACAATACAACAAATGAGAAATTAATAAATAATTGGGAGGACAATGCTTTCAGAACAGAGTGGAACCCATCTCACCTAATTTCAGTTATCTAAGAATTGACTATATCGCTTCAGATAATTATTTCAGATTCTCTGCAATTAAAACAAAGACAGAGGGAGTGATGTCTTCATCCTCAGACAAGGGGGATGAATCAACTTCTGGAGGCACCTCTTCCTATGCAGACTAGAGAAGGACAAGATATAATAAACATAGACTTGGCTGGTGGGACAAGATTCAGGACATTTAAATTTAGATGTCAACATAAATTAACTTGCCAGACTAAATTTAGCTTGTCCAGAAGCATAAAAGCTATCTAGGCTCTCATTACAGCCACTGAAGATATAATTAACACAGACACGACAGACTAGAGCAAATTCATCTGACCAAGTGAAGGTGTCAACAGTGACATGAATATGTGTCTGGTCTTCACTAACTTTATTAACTAGATCTCCATAAAGGATAATGGCAACTTAGACATGTGGTTTACCTGTGGACGAGTGGTTTGCCTACACAGGAACAAAAAGGTGCAGTCTCAAACTGAACCTTCTCAGTGGCTTTTTAAATGGCTAAAACTAAGTGAGATGGATCACACAAAGTGAATTGGATTGCTCCGGGAAAATCCGGTAATTAAACAACATTAAGTTTAAGGCAACCAACAGCAAATTTAGATACCTGAGAGTGAGGAACACTAGCCATTGTTGCGTGGTGAGTATAAGCAAACAATGGTGAATGCCAGCAGGTAGCACACAGTTGGCTCTATGTCTGTAGCTGGGTGAATGTCCAAAACTAAACTTTTGAACTCTCAGGCACAAGCCTGCTACTTACTAGGTAGAACTAGTAGAGACTGGCTGTAAATTTTTTCAAAATTTGCATATCCTAAATCTTCCAGTTAATGAAGAGGCATGGGACAGAACTGCCAATTAAATATAAGGCTGATCAGGCATTTGTTTCTGCAATTTTTTTTCTCTTTAAACTGAGGAAACTGTGAGCTTGGGGTCTGAAAGAAGAGGCAGTGCTGAAAAGAAACTTTCCTGAAGAGAAGAGGTGGTCTTAGAAAGCAGAAGGGAACCTGGAAAGAAGAAGGTGAAGGTGCCATCTGGAAGAAAGGTCACAGAGATGTATGGAGTCAAATGCTGGGGACACACAGGGATTTTCACCAGTAACACCTCAAACAGGTAATAGTGACGAGCTGCATGGCAGGAAGCAACGTGACTTTCTGCCCGACCTTCCTGGACCAACAGTGATGTCACTGAAGGGGAAGGAAGTCAATACCCATAAGCATAGTGCTGTGGGAAGGTACAAGTGAACAAATGAAATAAATAAGTAAAAGCTCTCATCTGATTTGTTCTAAATAAATGCCAGGATCCAGATCCACTTCCGATGGTGGCTTACTCTGTGTCACCTGTGACAGTTTGGAAAACAGCTATTAGGAAAATTATTTGTATGATTAGTGAACAATTTGCAATGAGCTTGCACCACATATTTGTGATTCAAAGGTCTAGTGCAATCATACAAAATCGGCAGAAAAATACGTAAGATCCAGGAGGTAATATCTCTTCTTTTTATAGCATTGATAAAAACAAAATAGAAAAGGATACAGAAAAAAAAAAAAAATTGAATTTTTAGGTGATATAAGAAAGTGCCTCCTCGTGTGAGCTTTAAAGAGCTTATTTTACCAGTGATGAGTGCCTTTGTAACTCTATAACATTCAAGTATTGAAGAATATAGCAGCTAATGCTGGATATTGAGTAGTTAGAAACAAAGTACATGCAGCTTTATGGGGAGGAATGCCTATGCATGTATCTGTGTATGTATGTATTTTCCTTTGTGTATTTGTATATGTATCCATGTATGTTGTATAGACATTACATACAAAACAAACCTGCGAGTGGAAGCAATATTCTGAGGAGAAGCCAGTTTTCCAGCCCTTGATGCCTTCACAGGAAGATCAGATGTCTCTTAAGGTGATATATTTTTTTTCAGACTTATTGATTTGTAGAGGCAGCAATCAGGTGAAACTCTAACAGCTTCCAATAATTAAGCTTCACTGGACTCCTTTTGTTCTCAAGCTTTGTGAATCTGTACAACATAGATAGATCTGATACTCAGTGGAAACATTCTATGATAGTTCTTAATTGGACTTTAGACATGTAATTGAAAGTGAAAAATTCTGGTATCAGGTGGATAAAAGCGTGAAATCCATAACAACACCTTGCCTGGGCTGGGTTGAGAATCCTCCCCTGGGATGCTGCAGGGAGCAGGCACCTGGTGAATGAGGGACAGATGAGGCACCAGAAAGGACCCCAGGTGTGATCTCAAGGGGACTTTTTCCCCTGCATGTGCTTGAGAGGTTGCAGGCAGCATCCTGGGCACACCTAACCACTGGAGCACCTGTGCCTCCCAACACAGGAGAGTACAAATAGGAATGTGCACCCTGGAGAGGAGTATGTGCCCGAAACCCATACAGCTTGTGCAAGGATGTCTCTGTGTGTGATTAAATCTGGGAGGATTAATTACAGCAGTTATTTCAAAGTCTGCAGCTGTTTATTCACATCTTGTAAGTGTCTAGTGTTGTGGTCTATCCATTTTACCACCCAAATGGATCCTAAATGCACGGTTCACTAATTGCCAACTAATTATGTTATTAATAAATCAATAAATTTGAATTCTTCCAATTCTGATCTGATGCAAAGCCCGTAAGAGAAGCAGTTTCTAATTTTCTGAGTAGCATGCAGCTATGTAGCTCCCATGGATATAACACACAGATGTGTACATCTGGGCACCAAACACAGTCTAGGTCTTTGGGTATCTTCTGCTTTATACATGCAGAAAAAACCTGCTGGGGTGAGCCATACGATCCAGATAATCAGGGGGAAAAAAAAAAAAGGGTTCCAGATTAAAGAGTGTATGTGCATCATAAAAATAACCCAGAAAAAAACCCTCAAACTTGATGGGAAGGAATTTTAAAATGGATGACTAACCTCAAATAAAACCACCTTGAAGGACACTCAAGTGGTATTGTGGTATCACAGTATTCAGTGGTATTCATTTGTACTGAAGGACAGCTTTCTATGAGAAGCGTGCTTACTAATGTAGAATTAGTGCACTTCTCTTTATACTCAGTACAAAATTACTTTCTTTGAGTATCCTCCCACACTCCTTTTAAAATAGGTCCATGAGTTATAAAGCTTCTAAATAGTTAGATTAGGTATTTTTAAAGGTCATAGTGACATCTGAAAATAGTCCCTTAACATTTTTTAATGTTACGGAAGCCTTAAATATATTACATTGAAACAGAAAAATAACATAATTAAGAATATCAAGAAAGGTACCTGCTAAATAAGCATAACCTTACAGAGTTTTGTATGAATTTTTAGTATCATAAAACTGAGTGGAAAAAAACAAAGGTCGGTTTTAGTAATGTCAGGTTCAAGCTGAAAAAATATCAATGTAGTTTATTATAGAATGGGTTGGGGTGGAGGGGAACTTTAACGGTCATCTATTCCAACTCCCCTGCAGTGAGCAGGGACATCTTCAACTAGATCAGGTTGCTCACAGTCCTGTCCAGCCTGACATGGAGTGTTTCCAAGGATGGGTCTTCAACCATTTCTCTGGGCAACCTGTGCCAGTGTTTTACCACCCTCATCATAACAAATTTCTTCCTTATATCTAGTCTAAACCTGCTGTTGTTCTAGTTTAAAACCATTACCCCTGGTCCTGTCACAACAGGTCTGCCTAAAATGTTTATTCACATTTTTCTTATAGGCCCTCTTTAAGTACTGGCAGGCCATAATAAGGTCTCCTCAGAACCTTCCCTTCTCAAGGCTGAACAACCCCAAGTCTCTCAGACTTTCTCCATAGGAGAGGTGTTTCAGCACTCTGTTCATTTTTGTGGCCCTCCTCTAGACCCACTCCAACAGGTTCTTGTCTTTCCTGCACTGAGGGCTCTAGAGCTGGACACAATACTTCAGGTGAGGTCTCACTAGAGCAGAGTAAAGGAGCAGAATTACCTCCCTCAACCTGCTGCCCATGCTTCTTCTAATGCATCCCAGGATACAGCTGGCCTTCTGGGTTGCAAGCTCACATTGCTGGCTCATGTCCAGCTTTTCATCCACCAGTATCCACAAGTTCTTCACCACAGAGCTGCTCTCAATCTCATCATACCCCAGCTTCTATCGATAAAGATGATTGCCCCAACCCATGTGCAGGACCTTGTTGAACCTCCTTAGGTTCACGTGGACCCTATTCTTCAGCTTGTCTGGGTTCCTCTGAATGGCATGTCATTCCTCTGGCATTTCAATTGCACCACTCAGCTTGATGTCATCTGCAAATATGCTGAGGGTGCACTTGATGCCACTGCCTATGTCACTGATGAAGATACTAAACAGCACTGGTCCCAGTATGGACCCTTGAGGGATATTACTTGTCATGGATCTCCATCTGGACATCAAGGCATTGACCACAACACTCTGGGTGCAATCATCCAACCAATTTCTCATCCACCGTACAGTCCACCCATCAAATCCATACCTGTCCAATTTAGAGAGAAGGATGTTGTAGGGAGCAAGTCAAAGGCCTTACTGAAGTCCAGATAGATGACCTCCATAACTCTTCCCTTGTTCATTGATGTAGTTACTCCATCATAGAAGGCCAATGAGGGTTTTAAAAAAAATAATTAAAAATCAGTATTCAAGTAGCTTCCTTGGTCCTTCTAACTCTTAAAACTTTTTACACAGATCAGTAACGCAATTTTGGAGTTATTGAAGGAGAAAGTATATTAAAAGTAGAAGATATCTTTTCCCAAGCAATTTGCAACAGGAAAATATGATCTCTCATCAGCCTTCTATCCATCAGTATATTCAAATATATGCTCACCTTCAAAACCATAAAAAAGCGCCACTCTGTTGGTCTACCTTAGCACACAATTTAAATCCCTGGTTCTTAGAAAATGAATCTGAACTCTGAAAAATGAAATGGATTAAAGGCTGTCTTGGTTAATCATGTAATCACTTGGTTGGTGCTGCAGCAGCAGTATGCAAGGGACACCTGGGGTCCTCTGGAGACTGTGAGGTTTATCTCACATGGTAGCTGGTATTTAGATGAGGGTATTGCTCCTGTTCCACTGAGCTAGATCCAGGTTTATGTCCCAACTGTTCAGTTTTAAAGCTTTTTGCCTTGAGTCCAAGCATTAACTATAGCACTCATGAGTCCAATATCTCAAGGAGATAAGTGGTGATTTGGAAATATTTTCCAGACATCAGTAGTTGCTGAAGTGCCTAAATAGAAAATGTCTGTTCCTATTTCTCTGAAGAGATAACATCAACAAAAGGAATTCTGGTGCCTAGAAAGGAGGCATGCAGCTTTTCAGTAGTATGCTGTACAAAATATGTTCTAAAAAAAATCAAGTTTCATCAGATTGTTTCTAATACTTTAATCCTACACACTTTGATATGTATTATGTTCTTGAAAACAGAAAAAAAATGTTACTGTTTTAAAAACAGAGAGTAAATACTATTTTTTTCTCCCCTAGGCCAAGAAGTTGGAGTTTTTAAGATGTTGTCAAAGCAAAGAAAATTGGCCTATGACAAATCTGGCTAGGTGTTTATATCATGAGTAGTACTACAAATTATTGTATTTGATTATTATACGAATGGATTCAGTCCTGTATTTTTTTTAAACTATTTTTAACCTTTATACATATGTTAATTATTTCTATCTGAAATTGCTGAGGGAACACAGAGAAGTGACAGAAACAAGATCCTGAAATTTTTCTATTTGACTATCTGTTAGAAAATAATGGCAAATCTATATATTTAAGATGAACAGTTATTTAAATCTGAAAGTAAAAATTGAATTCAGATATATTTTGTCTCTACATTCTAAAGGCTCCTTTAAATTCAAACTATATGCATTACCACAACTTTACACATGTTCTGTATTCATTATTTTACACACTTATTTTTCACTAGAAAATTTTGCCAATAGAAACTACTCGTAGTGAAGAAATGCATTATAAAAACCAGCCTCTTTCTTTCTAGATATTAAAAGTGAATAATCCTTCAAAATGAAGCCATTAAAAGGCACTTTCAGTGCCTTTAAAACTTTATTTTCAAAGTTTCTTTCTGCCTACCATAACCAGTAAGAGGCAACAATTTCGTATGCCTGAAAGATTGGACACCGGGGAAAAGTGTTTCGTGCCGCATTGTCATTGCTTATCTCAGGGTACATTAAGCTACAGAAGTGTTACATTAAACTGTTGACACACTAGTCTGCCTCTGGAAAAGATACTTTTATAAAAACTTAATAGCCTGTTTTATATTGTTTCTATGAATTCATCAACAAACAAAATAATTTTCTTGAATAAAACCTTCTTGTAAAACATCAATTTATCTAAGAAGCCATAAAAGAAACATTCTCAAGCCCCCGTAACAATTAGATCTGTTAGTCTTTGCTGGTGAAATCAGAACACTTCATTCCAAGTGCTTGCAAGTGCCAGGAGGACTTCAGATCCATGTAATTGAATTTTGCCCACTTATGGTAAAAAAATCAAAGTCAAGATTCCCTTCAACACTGAAATCAGATTCCAGAGGGTTCATCTATTCAAAATATGTAGACTAGTCTAGGGTCTAGAGGACACGATCACCTTACCAAGAAGTGTACCAGAATACAATAAGATTCCTGAACACAGATTCAAAGCTAAGGAACTCATGTTGTAAGCCTGTTGATGAGCCTGTAAGGGATTGTGTGCAAAAATAGGGTTCCTTTGTATTTTGTTTTGGGGTTTTTTGTTTGTTTGTTTAAGAGGAACGAACAGGGATCCACAGATGCTTACTCATGGTGTATCATATGCATACATTAATCATGAATATTCTTTGTAGCCAACTTTGAGAATCAGTTTATCTCATTTGCATGGAATTCTTTTCTAATGGAAATGTTTTTATTCATTTCAAGGACCAAGATAACCACATAGTGGTGTGTGAACGTTATTATCTGATTCATTCAAGTTCGTTCTCAGCAGTATTTTCTTTCTCTTTTTTTACACTCTGGGCATATTTGTTATGTTAGGCATATTCTGTTACACAGCAAACAGCTATGTGTGCTGTGTAACAGTTATTGATTCCATCTGTTTTTTTGAAATCATAGATAGCCCAAATGTTAGTTAAAATCTGTTTGTTATCAACAAACTGAATTCATGAAGACACAAGAATGGCCTTTCTTTGTTAAATACCTCAAATGATGTCTTGAAATGCAAAAAACAGGTACAAAGATATTTAAAAATGCAAATAGAATAGTAACAGCAAAAGCAACCACATATTTAATACAGTATTGTGATGTCACCTATATCCATGTGAGTGAAGGTGCTGTAGAAAAACAACAGAAAATGAGGAAGCGGGATTCAGTGGACAAAAATAATTAAGCAAAGGACCATGAGCTCATACATCATTTTATGATGAATTTTAATTTGGTGAATGCTTTTTCTACATAATCTCATAAAGAGTCAGACAAACCTATGAGTATCTTCATGGAGTACAGAAATTTAAATCTGCAGGTGAAAGATTCCATTAGTTTAATGAATTTCTGCCCACAAAATTCAGACAAGATTTTTTTGTGTAATCATGATCCCTGCTGTGTGCAGAAGAGAGCATTTTGTACACACTTAAGCATGTGCTAAATCTGTATTCAGAAAACCTGCCCTGCAGTTTCTGTGCAGAAGAGTGAGTCGCTGAAGGGTATTTACCTTATCTTCTGTCTTCCAAAATATTAACTTTGTTAATATTGACTCTTTTAAGGCATATCATGAAACTACATCTAGCAGAGAGTGTGTCTGTATGTAGTCAGTGGGATGGATACTCCTGAACTGATGACTGTGACATGATGATTGGAATAGCTGGGACCTTGGACATGGTGATGCTCCCTCCTTTTCTTAGATCTGTATGATGAAGCACACAAGGCAGAGAACTTTTTGCTCATATGACTCATAATAGTAATGAATATCTTACTTTGTCAAAACAGACCTCTTGCTCCTATTATATGTTTTAGAGCACAATACTATGGTAAGCATTTCCTGTGAAGTGACAACTCTTGACCCATGGAAGTTACAATTAGAGAACTGTAATATGCTTGCTTTTCAGTGGCTGCACCATAGAATGGAGTCATTCAGACTGATCCAGAGTTAATTTTTGCTTGGTCTAGATACTGGAAAGAAAAAATTATTGAAATTGCTTATGTAGAATAGTTTTTATCAAAGCAACACAAGTCATTATTTTGACACCTTTTTAAAATTAAATTTAGGTGTATTTAATATTGAAGCATCATTTAATTTAAAAAAGTGGGGTTTTAGCTAATATATTTTGACTTTTTCCACTTGTGTTGAAACACTTAAATGAATTGAGAGGCTCTTTCAGTCAACCCAACTGAGTACTCTTCTCTAAAGAAATAGTTTCACCTGATAAATTTCACCCACTCATGGGATAACCAGACTTCAGGTATTGCATTAATGGAAAGCAGGGAAACGTGGATATAAGGATGCATTTTGCAAACATGTACATGCAAAGGGTGATGTGAAAAGGTACAGGTTGGCAAGGAGCAATGCTCCAAAAGGACTCATTAGACACTGTAAAGAGCAGAGCAAGCAAAGCCAGGAGAAAGCACAGCAGGAGGTAAAGCTGTTTATGTGCTAAACTATAGTGCTCTGATGAACGTCCTGCTATGGTGTTTAGCAGTCAGCCATATGTCCAGTTGCATTTGGTTTATGTGGCAAGGTTTTGACAGCAAGGATGTTATGGGGTACCTTCTATGAGAAGACACCAGAAACTTCTCCTGTGTTGGACAGAACCAGTTCCAGCTATCTCCAAGATAGACCTGCCACTGCCCAAAGCTGAGCAAAATAGCAGTATTTGTAGAACATCTGTGATAACATATTTAAGAAAGGGAAAAAAAATGTTGTGACAGCTGGGAGAGAGGAGTTAATATATGTGAAAGAAACAACCCTGCAGACATGAAGGTCAGTGAAGGAGAGGGAGGAGGTGCTCCAGGCACCAGAGCAGAGATTCCCCTGCAGCCCATGGTGGTTAATGGTGGAGCAGGTACTGCAGCCTGTGGAGGATCCCACGCTGGAGTATATGAGTGTGCCCTGCAGGATGTTGTGACCCTGTGGATAACCCACACTGGAGCCGACTCCTGACAGGACTGACACTGGAGCAGTCTGTTCTTGAAGGACTGCACCTTGTGGAAATGGCTCGTCCCATGGCTGTTCCTGACATTGTGTCCTGTGTAAGAGACCCCATGCTGCAGCACAGTAACAGGGTAAGGAGGAAGGAGCAGAGGGATGAAATGTTATAAACCTCCACTCCCTGTCCCTCTGCACTGATCACAGGGTAGAAAAGTCAGGAGTGAAGCTGAGGCTGGGAAGAAGGGAGGGGCGAATGGAAGGTGGGTTTAGATGTGTTCTCATTTTTCACTAGTCTACGCTTTGATTTGCAACAAGTTAAATTAATTTCCCCAAGATGAGCCTGTTTTAAGCACCCATGATAGTAACTTTTAAGTGATCTCCATTTTCTTATCCTCACCCACGAGCTTTTCATTGCATTTTCTCCCACTGTCCTATTGAGGCAGGTGAGTCTTAGTGGTTAGCTGGGCACCTGGTGACCAGCCAAGATCAACCCACCACACCATTTCATGTATTGGCTAATTCAGAACAGCAAAATGATTCAGTTATTCCTGGTGTTGATATTTCCATACACTGTACAATCACATACAAGATGAGTGGGTCCCATTCAGTTTGGTAACAAGGAACAAGGTAAGTTTATATTCAAAGAAAGGTTCCCAGCTCTGCTGGAAGTGCAGCAGAGACTTGTTCTTTGGCCTTGTGAATTAACTAGCTGAAATCAGTGGAAATGTTCACAGTAAAGTTAAAAATTACTTCTACATGCAATAATGGAAATCCCCATTTTTTTAATGAGAACACTGCTCTTCTTAGTAAACAGTGGAATTTTACAATTAAATTATCAGCTGAGTCAATCTCAAACACATTTTGATTTTATACAGAAGTTTTTGTGCAGCTTATAGGCTATATATCTTCTGGGCTTCTCAGTGATCATCTAAGTTAAAAAAAAAAAAACAAACCACTAAAAATTTACAATTCAACAAATGTATCACATATTAGTCTCTTGGTTTGTGATTTAGTAGTACTGTAAAAAGTGCTCATTTCCTGCATGGTGCAAATCATTAGTTAATATACAGATGTTAACAACAGACAAAGTTTTTTCTCATTCTTCTTTTTCAATAGAGCAGGTTTTCTTCCAGATACATGAAAAGAAAGTATAATCTAAATATTCCATGGAAAAAAAATTCTGATTATACACATCATGGCCTGCTCACTAATGTGGCCTTTCTAACAGTTTCCCTCCCTGTTCACTGAATGGCTGGAATATTAGAAAAAAAAGGCATACAGGGAACTGGGCTGGGTGATTAGCTACTTAACCAGTTCCTTGGGTGAAAATAATGTAGGGATTTTGGTACCACTTTTTGGAATAATTTCTACTTTGTGCTTTTTACTAAAAAAAAAAAAAAAACTAATTTAAAAAATAGTTTCAGGTACCTGAGTTATTTACAATGTTGATAATGGACTTAAGTGCCAAAGAAAAAGAAATTAGACATTTGATGAAAATTTAAAATTGCAGTGAGATAATCTAAATGTGTATAGAAGACTCTGTTATTAAGGGCAAGTCCTATCCATTTGTCTCCTAGTCCTTAGATGGGTATTTTGACTATTTTATAGTAATTTCAGTTGTCCTAGTGACAAGCTCAATGTACTTTTATCTTTTCTCACCATGTATTTATTTTATGGTCAGGAAGCACATTTGGAGTGTGGAATTTTCTGAATTCTCTGGGGATAGTTTTTTTATTTTGGCTCATCATTAAATGCCAGTAGCATCTTCTCATTTCTTTTTGTTGCATATATCTTTGTGTCCCTCCATCAAAATCTTGTCTGAAGGGTTAACAGTTTGGAACAAACACCTAAGCCATGCTGGGTTGGGAGAGTGAAATTACACTTACAAAGGAAGGAAGAATTGAAGACAGTTGTTTCTGTTTCTGACTCACTGGCCAGGAAATCCTCTGAAATGAGAACCAGAATGTTTACATATTATTTCTTTGTTTTTGTTTTTGGTTTTGTCTTTTTTTCCTTGGACAGGGATAAACAAAAGCATAGAAGCAGTAACATAGGTAGCATAAAACATGAAAGAGGATAAAAAATGAAAAATGAGAAAAAATATTAAGATCCTTCTCCTAAGAGAATAGTGAAAAGAGATTTCCTACTGAAGCTGAGTAGGAACTATCTGTCTAAATATTGGCAGACTGTTCCTTCTCTATTGATTATGTTGTTAAAATATCATGACACTTTCTTCCACCAAGAAATTTAAAGGCAACACATTAATGAGGCTGCTCATCAGTATATTAAGCAATGGGATTTCTGAAGAGGTTAGATTATAACTAATTATACCATACCTAAGGACAAAAAGCAAGCAAATAGACCTTAAGGACCAAACAGTCCTTACAGTATATCTGGACAAGCGCTGACCTTGCCCAGACAAGGATTGTACCACTGTGTTATTCTACCCAAGACAGAGCATCTGGATTTGGAGCCAAGGAAAGTTATTCCTAGCTCTTCTCAGACTCTCTCCAGTCACCTCTCTTCTTCCCCTTGCTCACTACTGTCGATGCAGATGCTACACTAGAGGTGCTCAGAAGTGCTTTTAAGGAGGTAATAGAGATCCAAACTCCCTCACTTCCCCCCCAGATAAAAGCTGTAAAACATCTAGAGTAGTGCAACCTAAAGCTGAAGAAGAATGAGCTTATTACAACAGGTTTTCACCTCAGCACTCTGGCTAAATGCTGCTTTGCTTGACCTCTCAGGCGAGAGAAAAGTAAAGCATGAGAAACATCAGCTGTTCAGACCCCAGAACAATTAAAAATGTCACAGGCTGAGAGGGATGATTAGTAATGACCCAAGAGAAAACTTGTACAAATGAATATCTAATTTTAAAACTTTTTCCAGGTCAACTTTTTTTCTTAATTACCCTGAGCAAATTGAATCCAAAGCCCTTCCCATAAAATTAGGAAATCAAAACAGATAAGCGAGCTAATGCGATTGTTAGCAGACAGTCAATTCAATGGATTTTTCTGGGATTGTTACTGCACTTCTAAAAAGAATGAATCTTTCATATAATGGAGGAAAGCTGAGTTCACTCCCCCTGATTGCCATAATTTGACTTAGGATTGCAAATAGTTCAGAGCAGAGCACTGAATCCTAAACTCTGGGCTTCTGAAGGTTGTGATCTGAACTGCATGGCATGAGATATTCTGTAGAAATTAGAAGTATTAAATTATCAGTGGGAATGCGTATGATGAAGACTAAACCAACAGTTTTCTGCACTCTTGGAGTCAGTGGGTTTAAGCTTTGCCTCAGTGAGCTGCCTCATTCTTAAGCTCAGGGTCTTCTTTAAAACCTGCCGGTCTCAATGTTAATGGCATTTAGGCATGTGCTTAAGTATTTTTTTGAACTGAAGCCTGAGTACATAAGCAAAATTACAATAATTTTAAAGATTTCTATTGCCTTTTGCTAGGTTTAGAATAGGTTCTAAGTGTATAATGAATGAGTGTAAAGTGTCCCTGTTATCTGACAGCATTTTGCTCTCACCCTATTGGGTGTAATTGGCTGTCCAAGATCAACTGTCTGACTATCCTTCCTCAAATATTGCATCTCAGAGTCAGTGTTATGCCTGAAATAGCCTCATTCAAGGATCAAGCAAATTTGTATTCCATAAATATTCTTGTGTGCTTTGCTCTTATGTCATTGGTTGGCACTTTCCTTTGGAAAAGTCAGAATATTTTTTGCATTAGTCGTTCTTTCTTCTTCATAAAAAATTTATCACTTGACACCTACACTGTACCATAGACAGACGTTTTTCCTCTCTTCTCCTAATCACTCAGCTCCAATATCCATATTAAGGCATGTCCTTTATCACAGATTGTGATGCTTGCATGGCACAGTTGAGATTATCTCCAAGGCAAAACATTTATCTATTCTTGCAAGAAAGGACAGAATTTCTGTAAAACCTTCCTGAAATTCACGTTCTACTGTCCTGCATGAGTCCAGCTTGTCAGAGTTAACTAGTAGAAGAGGTAAACCAATAACATAGTTTCCTTAGGGGATAAAACGGATGAACCATTAGCTAGGAAAAAAGTTCTAACAAGCTAATATGATTTAAGTTTTCAGGCTTGTGAAAAGAAAGATGAGGGTATATCCTTGACCTCCAGTTTGATCCTGGAGAGGGGTGTTGGTACTCAAGAAGTTAAAAAGTGTGAAGGTCAAACAAACACCAAACCAGGGCTTTTGCTGGATATTAAAATATGCCTTCTCAAGTCAGAAATTCTAGTTAGTTGGGCAAACAGGATCTTACACATGCTCTACAGACTAGACCAAGTGTATTTGGTAAACAACTAGGTAACATTTTTACTCTAGAAATTCTTTCCTGTACCAGCTGTGAAACTATAAATCTGGGGATAATTAATCTTTATTCTGAAAATGCTTTTACCATTGCAGTCTTGTTGAGTAAATTAATTTGGAGATTACTGGCTGTTCAATATTTCTATATTTTGTGAGGTCTGAGATCTGAAGACAAATCTTTGTCTTATCTGAGTTTCATACATGCTAAACCATAGCTAAGATTCTTAGTCCACTGACCATCTGTACCTACGAAACACTTTGGTTCCCACCTAGGCATCACATAAATGTTCATAAAAGAGAGTATGTGGCAGGACGAGGCTGTGTCATGCTTCCATATCTCCCTTAAGTGGAATTAGGACTTAAGACATTCTCCTGTATCCACTAAGTCAGACATATGGTGGTTAGATGATCTGGATCTAAGCACTGGGAAAAAAAAAAAAAAAAGCAAGAACTTATCCCTGGCCTGACAGATGCACCCCTGGAGAAAAAGAATTGTAAGAGTCAGCTCACCTGATAACCATCAAAACCATTCTCATTTCTCTAAAGCATATTCCCTCTTCTATTGTTGTTGTGTAGGAATCAATGGGTTCTGTAACTCTTCTTCTGCATGAAAAGTTGTCTCCATTTGCTACTACAACAATAGCACAAATCTCTCATCAATTACCTTATCTTATTGGTAGTAGCAGTTTTTAAGGTATTTTTTATTCTCTGCGAGCCAAAATTGTGTAAACAAGGTTCTATTATTGCTGTTATTCTTTTTAGTTTTGTTTTGGTTATGACTCCTTCTTCTGTCCACATAGTTATGTTTGTGTTGCTTCACTCTTACAGGTATCCAAAATCCTTTCAGGTTCCTGGATGGATGTCCAGTGCATTGATTGGCACATTACTTTCTTTTAGAATTCTTAAAAAATATGACACAGCAGTAAAATAGTTAAACCTTTGAGGTACTTTCTGCCTGATTTAATGGCTATTTTAAAGAATTTTGAAAGGATTTGCACTGGGCTTTGGCATGTGTTCAAATATTGATCATGCATCATCAGTGCACACTTGAAGGAGAAAGACTGGCTTCAGCATGGCTATTCCCAGGCCTATGTTCATAGTAGTGAAGGTTTTACCATACGAATTCCACTATCCTCATCTGTAACAGGGTCTGGGTTCTTGCACAGCATTTGCATTTGAGCTATTCAGATTAACTAAGATAAATGAAAGATCTTAGAACACTCAAATTTTTCTCATGTGTTCTTGACGTTTCCACAGAGCTCTCTCTGACATTTCATTTTCAGAGCTGGAAATGTAATATGAATGCTCACTCCTTCCATGAGATTTATTTTTGCTGATACCTCTATATATAAAGCCTGGAGAATGCAGAGGGAAGCTGGTATGCAGAGAGTTGATAACTTTTAGGAATGTTACCTGAGCTGTGATTTACTGCTTTTCATTCTATTTGCTGACTGAATGGAGGTAAAGGAATTTTAAAAACATGGTATCAGATGCAATGCTGCCAAACCTTCTCCTCACTAACTTGTTCTGGATGAACACATTTTTCAGTTGGTTTAAGTCAGAGGTTTGAGAATGCAAAATGTAAAAATGAATCTTTCAGAGCCTCTGATTTTGTGCAGCATGTATGAATTTTATCATCCTGCTTGCCTCATCTGCTAAGGGTTTATCATATTAATATGTCAGCTTCAAAGGGGTCATGTAAAGGCTCATTAAGTGATCTTTATTAGCTGTCCTATGATGATAAGCTCTTTGATGAAAGTCATTGTAGACATGCGAATTGCCCTTTTACAAGCACTGAATTAACCCTCAACTTCTCATTTTAACATAGCTGAGCAATTCAAAAGTGTATTGACAAACCAAGACCAGAATCCCATCTGGCCATATGCAGTTGGACTGTCATCAGAATAAAATCTAAAATTGTTTTTAGAAGCAGCAGAGGAAAATATGATTTGGGTTTTTGTAATCTCCTAAATTAAATGACATGTTACTGCTGCTGCTGTATATACTTTCACATGAATTTCATTGTCATCAGAGCAGTAAAATTGAGAAAAGCAGAGTCCATATTAACAACTGAAAATTTATTCCAAGCTCATTCTTTGTGTATGGGCAGTGTTTTTAATCCTTATGTTTTATAGACACCTTGGAAGAATAACTCCAGTATCCAGCAGTACATGTTTTCCTCCATTTGTCAATGAGGGACAGCACAGACAGAAGCAGCAACTCACCAATGTCAGAAAGTCAGATTATGAGCAGGCTGTCCCAGAGATCAGACACAAAGCTATTATTCTTCTAAAACAGTTCTCTAATTCACTGTTATTAAAGAGATTGGGACTGACTATGCTGGCTGGTGAAAAAGCTGAAAGATGCACTGGACCATCAGTTTTCACCAGCTGCTGCTGGTGGAATTCATAACAGGGGAAGGATTCCTAGGGATGCTCAGCAAAAGGCAGATTAAGATCTTCTGACATATACTCTACTAAAGAGAAAGAAATATAAAAAAAAAATAATATTTTTTCTCTAAAATGGATTCCTTCTCCACGGTTGGAAGTGTGTCTTGAAGTATAATTGTGTGCCATTCTAATGAAGCTTGATGGTTCTGCTTACTATTATCATTAAAAGTGTTTCTCATATGGTGGAACTAATGCATATATATTTACTTTTCATTTTACAGAGCACTGTCTTAAGTGATTGCACCTATTTACCTTTGTTTCCAGATCCTATTGTTCAGCAAGTAGTCAATAATTTTATAAAAATGTTTAACGTTTGCCAGGTTTTTCACATCTTGCCCTTCAACAGTATGATAGGAAACATTGTCTTTTCTCTTCTTCATATTTTATTCATATAAAGAAAAAATATGAGGCTACTGTCGATGTTGACAGTTTAATATACTTTGTTTGAAGTGAACAATCAAAAATAGTGTATGCAAAGTTCCACAGGGAGGAAATTTTTCCATTCTTTTCTTAACAACCTAGCTTCTAGAATAGTGAGATACTCTTACCAAAACAAAACTGAGTTTTGATTTTAGGAGAAAGTATGAAAATCCAGAGTATTTACCATGACCTCAGCTCTGGGATTACTGTTAAACACAAACGCTGAATAAGAGAATCAGAAACTGGAACTAGGAGGAACCTCAGAAGGGGCACTTGGTATTTTCCTCTCCAGCAAGGCAGGGTCAGTCTGGCCCTTCTCATGGAAATGACTGTGAAAAAGAAGAGATTTTAGCAAGCTTCTCTATATACCCTGGTTTATCCTACACATACACATACAAGTAAGAAACAAGTTTTGTTAGTGAATTCAGCTTTAAACTCAAAATCTTTCAATAAATGACACAGTAAGGTTTGCTTTGCTGTAGTTTGTTTTTTGGTGTTTTTTTTTTTTTTGTTTGGTTTTTTTTTTTTTTAAGATTTTTTAAATGCTGTGACTGTAAACCACCTCTGCATAAGCATGAGAAATGTGCCAGGTCTCAGTTTAATTCTGCCAGTGAGACTGCAGCAAATAACAGCAAATGAGGGAAGTGCAAGGCAAAATTCAGACAGATACTGGATGCTCCCAAAGCTGACCACACCGTTTCAAACACCTTGGCCTTCATGGCCAAGCACGGACACAGACCTGGCCCTCCCTTTTTGGCATCTTCACCCCAGTTAGACCAAATGACACTTTCAAAATGACACCTTGTGAATACATAGAGAGTAGGCTTTCTTGGGAACAATAGCAGCAGTAGCTGTCCAGACTGCTGTCTGTTGTGTTCCAGGTAGCTCCGTATTACCAACCATTTCCCATGCTTCTACCTAGTGCTTCTGCTGCTCAGACAGGGTCTACACAAGGCTGGAAGAAGAGTAGGAGGAGAGAAGAGTCAAGGGGAACCTTCTAGGACTTCTTATTGCTCTCACTACTTCATAGAGAGTAAGTAATCTCCAGATGGAGGTGGGGCAGGGCTCCACATTATCCAACCATCAACCTCTCATCATTAACAGGCTCCTAGCATCTCATCTGAGATCTCAGGGGCAATCCAACTCCAGTTACCCTGCATTCTTCAGGCAGGTTATTTAGCAGAAGCTGCAAGATCTCCTGAGGGCAGCTTTCCTCCCTAGCGGTTCCTCTTTATTCATAAGCGCTTCCATTAATGATTTTGCATCTTATTCCACAGTGAATCATATCTAGTAGATTCTGGTTTCTTCAGGAACCTTTCCTATCCCATTGCTCACGTGTAGTGGACCCATCTTCCCCAGCAGGGACTAGATGGCTGTCATAATATTTATTCCCAGCCTCGGAATTCCTAGAAGTCTGTACCACCCAACATAGACATTTAAGCTAGATGCAAAGTCTAATGTTGCTAAAGGTATCAGGTTTGAAAGAGCAGTAAAAGACTATTATTAGTCTTGCTAAAAAAGATCCCTGTTGATAAAGAATCATGTTTGAAACATCTTGGGCTTTATCTTCTTTAAAAACACAGCAAAGCTGTTTTTCTTTAAAAATCTTCATTAAATATGTGTAAGACAGGCTTGTGTGGTGAGACAAGCTCACATGCACAAAGTTTTCTACGGGGGGTCCTTAGCTGATGGCATATGTGAACTCAAAAGTAAAGCTAGTTTCAGGGGAAAAATAAAAACTAAGAGGGAGAGAAAAATTATATAAAAAAATCAAGAAAAAACAAATCCCAGGTGACCATCTGGGAAGAGAAGCAACTAGCATCCCCAGTGAGCATCTTCCCTGGGCTCCTCTCTAGCATAACAGGCAAACCTCAGCAACTTTTTCCATAGGGACTATATAATTTTCACCAGGACCCACTCAGCCATCACACTGCTTTTTGTTGCTGGTGCTGACAGTGCTGGCTGGAGTGCACTTTCACCTGGGATTGGTGCTGCTCACTAGATCATTGATAAGGTGTGCACTTGAGTATTGCTGGTCCTAATAACATAACCCACAAACTACAACCAAAGGGAGGGGAAAGGAAAGGGAAAAGGGTCATTCTGATGATGGAAGCAATTTGTTTTCAAAAAGAACATGAGATAACAGTGCTGTCAGGGTTTGCAGGAATAAAGCCTGGAAATAATGACATGAGAACAGCGTGAGAACTAGGGAACATCACTGCCACAGAAGCCTGGGTGAAGCCTCGCAGAGCCTCTAGAAAAAGGCAGGCTACAGCACTGCAGTTACAAGTGCCTTAGCATGACAAAGGTGATGGCACTTAAGTCACTGAGCTACACTTCTGAGTGTGAAAAGTCCTGTATTGTGCATTCCCCTCCACGGATTCACTTTTTACTCTTTCACTGAGAAGTGATTGCAGTTTCTTTTTTTCCTCTAGATGCTGTTCCCTCTTTTTGCCATTTTAACATTTTTCCCTGGTCTTTCAAGTGCACTGGCTCTCATGGCTAATACACAGGTATGCCCTGCAACCAAAGGCTGAGCACCTCTGCTTTGCAGTGACAAGTACTTCTGTCTTACAGTGGGCACTGGAATATGGAAGTATCTTACCTCTAACTGCAAAAAGCCTCCTTTTCACATTCTGAATTCTCTGAGCAGCAGAAGTAATTTTTCCTAATTATTAAATAAAGCAAATCTGTCAGCTTTGGAGGCACCTGGCAATACAGTCCCTGCTCTCTCTCAATGGCTTCTTTACTGATAATGTGTGTTATCCAACACCACAACGCCCATATTGGTGCAAATCCAGTGCAAGCTGCACTTGTTAGCAGCACAGCCTTGTCATCAAGAATTGTGGGGAGTGCCTACACTATTTACACCTCTAAAGCTTTTCCATTCTACCCTAGACACACAAACTGGGCTTTGTACACCAGAGCCTCAGCTCATAATCTAGTCCCATTGAACTCAAAAAGTGCAAATAGCTCAGTAGTGCCATGCAGGATCCTGCAGCACACAGTGAGCTGCTTTAATTGCTCTGTTACTCAGCAACAGTCAGTAGCTGATGCAGTGACATAGGACCTTATCTGCAGATTAAAAACACTTTTCAAATAAATTGCTTTTTTAAAGGAAATACCTAGTAAATATGTTTGAAAGTTAGAAATTATCCAAAATTTGTCCCACAGGAGGACTGGTATGCTGTTTCTTGTCTTTTCGACTGGTAGAAGAACCCTTCAAGTTGAAAAAGGGATGAAATGATTTAATGGATTCCTAAATACCAGCTCAGGCTTATGAGAGAACTGTTGTATTTCCTCAGTCTGGTTAACAACATGAATTATTGGAGAAATTACTAAAAAACTTGTTCTCCTGAAAGTTTCAATATGACTTGTCAATTAAGAGGAAAGGCTATATATAAACACTAAACAAAGATATGTACATACATATATATATATATATTAAAAAAAAAAAAGGGATAATACATTCTAAGTCCCCAAAAGCAGCCACAATATATTTGGCCACAAATTTTTTCAGGAAAAAAAAAAAAAAGTTGCCTTTACCATTGCATTAAATGATGTCATGACCTTAACACAAGTTCTGAAATTTCACCACCTGCACAGTTAACTTGTTAGAATGGCAGTGCTAGTTTGTCCCCACCAAACCTACTAAAGACCAAGCAGTTCCAGGCAGATCCAGATGCTTTCACAATAGGCTGCTTGGATAAATTTCTCCTGTATTGGAAGCCTAAAGAGTTTAATAGCACAGGTTTGGCCAGGCTCTGCCACCCTGTGCTAAAAAGTGGGCTCTTTACCAGTAATTTCTCACTTAAAATTATTTTCAAAGTCCAACATAGCATTATGTTTACTATTTTCTCCCATAAATGTCTAATGTAGTCAGCTCTCAGCTCAGTCTTATTTCAGATAAGTTAAACAGATAGAGCTCTTTAAGTCTACTTATATGGTATTTCCTCAGACCTACCAAAAATTGTGTTTCCTTCTTCTTCTTGCCCTCTGTTTTATTACATTTTTCTTATAAGGACACAAGACATCAGCAAAACTATGGAGAAAGGTAATAGTATACTTCTCAAATCCCATGTCAAATAAACAATTATTTATCACATAAAAAGGGATCATAATATTCTGTTAGTACCTGAGAGGTACAATGGAAGTTTCAGGTTAACTTGTTCCTCCACTATGGTTTCTGAGTTAGAAACACTCTTTTTCCAGGATAAATCCACCATTTTGTAGATACAGCCTCACCTCACCCCGGTGAGCATGGTCTTGGATCACTTGGTCCCTGTAATTACATATCACTGTGTTTATCTTTAAAGTAGCATCCTAGCTGTACTATTTAATAAAATGTTTGCACAACCTTAATACCCTAATAATTTCTGTAGTAATTTTTGTTTCTTAGAATTTTTCTATTCTGCTGGTCTGCCTTAAGTTTATTTACAATTGGAGACATTACAAAAATAAGTCTTTAGAATCGTTTCATAAAAGATTGAGCAGAAGAATATTATGGCAAAATATACATGTATTTTGAAATTACCTGTTATTTAAAGGCTGGAAGGAAATATTAAACACCCATACAAGCAGTTACATATAATGGAAAGCAGTCACCTAGCGTCACTGCGTTTCAGAAATGGTATCAATATTGTTTGGTTTTGTGCCAAGGAATTAGGGCACCCATGTTCTTGTAATACTCTAGTACTAGTCGCAAGACTAGAAATACCACAGCTGAGGAGGTGGATTTTAAAAGCAGCAGAGGAAATAGGATACTCACCATTCACACTGATGGCAGAAATATGAATGCAGCTTTGCTCATCTGCATAAGCCGGGTGCTTTCAGAACTACCGTGTCTGCAGGACTGGAGCAGTCTTCTAAGGAATTCAGAAGCAGCTGCTTTAATAGTTGTTGCTTAGGATTTCACAGGTTTCTTCCCTTATCTTGACAACAGCACATAGCAAAATCATTGAAATTGAGACTCTTTATGAACTTAGTGACATTTCAGTGTTCGCACTGCATTGTGATAAGCTTCCTACCTAGAAGGTCTTTCCCATATGGAGATGTTGGCCAGCAACAGCGTGGGGAGTTTGTCATTGAGTATTCAAGACAGCTTATCTCCTGACCAGCCTGAAAAATCTATGCCAGAAGAATAACCTTTTTAAAGTATATCTGCCCATCATTACTATTACTGTGTAACACTGTTGAGAATAAAAGAGCAGATGAGCACTATGTTATCCTTCAGCAAGTCTTGACGTTTTTCCACCAAAGTGTTACCACCAGATCAGCTTAGTCAAGAATCCAACAACTCTTGACAATAAATATGATTGAGTAAATAATAATTCTCCCACATAATAGTTCTCCAGTATAGACTGTGGCTGACTTTGTGGCTCATGAGCCTGGAAGGTCTGTAGACAGTCTGCTCAGTGTGATCATGTAGCCTGTGACTTGCATCTGAAGAGCCAGGTGGGGAAATGCCTCATTGGCATGTGGATTCCAGCGGTGGGGGAAGGCAGTGGTTCTTCACCATGTCAGTTTGAGACATCATAGAAACAGGGTGCTACAGGAAAACAAATAACTGTCTCAAGAGGCTGGAAGCAACAATTTTGTTAGTCGCAGTTCTTGTTTACTATTTGTGATAATCAGCTTTTTAAGGACTGAAAAACAGATTGTGGTCTGTTAGATATCCCAAATACAACACAAAGTATGAAAAGATTGTCTGTAAGCATGCAGATTTTAAAAATATGTTATAAAGATCAAAACATATCAGGTGTGATGGAGAAAGAGAAATAACTGCAGTTACTGCCTTAGCTTGTGAAAAATGTACAAATTAATGCCACGAGGAAGAAATTGGATAGCAAAATAAAGAAGATGCAAGGTTCTGGAGAAAAAAATCAAGTAATTGGAGCGTGAAAACACAATGCTGGTAATTAATACAAGAAGGCATAGCTGAAAAAAGCTTACAGGGGAAAAAAATACACAAGTCCCTCAACCTGTGCAGAGTCAGAGTGCCAATGAAAATTCAGCAGCTAACACAGGAAAGAAAAAATCAAACTGCGGCTGGAGGAACTTGAGATGTGCGTTGACAGCACAACTGTGAGTAGGCAGATCTAAGAGACGGATATATCTTCCTTTCATTGTGAGGTCATTCAAGGACACTGACAAACAAAAAAAAAAAGGAAAAGAAGAAAGAAAAGGAAAAAAGCAAGATCTTTAAGAAAAAATAGAAAGGAACACAAAACCACTGACCACTCTGTCTACTGATTATAAATTTCTTGAAATCATGGAGGCCATTAAAAATCATAGACAAAAAAAAAAAATAAATTTTATTGAAGATAAAATTGAACCAAGATGACATTGTACTAAAAACCTCAGAATTTTTATGTTTTTTCCTGAGGACAAAAGACTGCTTCTTCTCAAAATAGCAAACAAAGTAATTTTACCCTTCCTATTTTTTGAAAATGATTGGGTGAGAAGGGCACAACAGCATTATTCACAGGAAATATTATTTCTGCAATAATGAAAGAAAATCAGATTTTCTCACAAAGTTTACTTAAACAAGGAAAACAGAGTTTATTTGTAATTTAGGAAGACATTTCTGAATAGCTACTTTGTGGAATTCTTCTGTTTTCCATTACAAAAAGTTCACCTCTTTGACTTTACACAAACAAGGAGAGGGAAGAAACTTGTTTATGCAATTCCCAATGACACTTAGTTATAATATTCCTTTTAAACTACATCTTTAAATATCTGCTATCTGCCTTTTCCTCATTCTATATCTTTCTGTCTACTATCTCATGTTTGGCAAGAAACACCTTACTTACAATACCTTGGACAAGAATCAGTTGATTATAAAGAAAATTCTTGATATATATTGATATTTATTAACGTGGGCTGTTTATATTTAAATACTCCTACACCAACTGAATCAATGCAGATTCAGGAAAATCTCTTCAAGCACTTAACCATTCTGTGCAAAGAGGTATGTGAAGAAATAGAATTTTAATGGTAAACCATATTAATCAGTAAATAGAGGAAATTTAAACTGTCATTTATGTAGAGTTTCTTGTGAAGAAATATGATAGTAATGCACAGGAAGGCTGCTGCATGATGCCCATCTGATACACAGATTTGCTGAGATACAGCTGACTTATTATGACATTTGGCAGAAAAGCAGCAAGCCATTTAAAGTACCATTTAAATCCCTTCAAGGATTTTAAGTAGAAGAAAATAAACGGAATAAAGAATACACAAAAACTGAATTGCATCATGCAGTTAGTAATACTGTGCATATTTAATTTCAGTCTCCTGTTCCTGATGCTGTCAAAGTGCTAATCAGATAGACGTTGAAAAACAGTGCCTTGACTGAATATTTTAAGTTACAGCCATTTGTAAGATTTATTTTCAGGAGAAATGAAAAATAGGCACCTACTGACCACCTGTGCAGTGCACCTACTCTGGCATTTTGGTGTGCCTAACAGCTTAATCTCTAATTATATAGGGAATGCTCAGTTTGGATGAGAGCACAGCATAACGAAGTAAGATGGCATCACAGGCAATTTAAGTTCTATGAGTTAATTAAAGCCTTCAGCTCCATGGGGATGTCAGGCAGGGAATATGACAGCAAGATCTGTGAGAACAGTGTTGAATCTCTGCTGCAAGCTAGGAAACGAGAGGAAAAAGAGTTTACAGATAAGAACATAGGGCAGACACATCATATCCTTGCATACTTACAGAAATATTTAAAAAGCAAATCAGGGTGCATTAGACCTGAGAGGGAAGCTGTGAGATTTGGTTTATGTCATGATATTGCCATGATACAAACAAACTGTGGAGTCTTTTTGAAAGCAATATTTAAGATCAGAAAAGCTGACAGCTGTGGATGCAGGAGCTAACATGGAGAACACAGTATACCTCAGATTTTGTAGCAGAAAAGGAAGCTGGTTCTAGCTCAGGTTTATAATTTTCAAAGATATCATATTCATTTCTAGGCCAACAAAATTTCTTACTGGAGAGCACAGAATTTTTTTTTTTTATAGTTTCTTAACCTACATCTTCTCTCTGTATTCTAGTATATGTTTTATTAATTTTGACATGTTAAATTGGTCACACAGATGTGACTACTATTTGTGGTATAGATTGTACAATACAAATCTCTGCTAATTTTTTTGAACAACCAGTTCAGCATCTTACTATTTTCAAATCCTCTGAAGCTGGGGAGCACTTCTTCCAGAGCTTTGGAGCAGTCTCTATAATATTCTATTTATATTCTTGTATGGCCTTTATCACTGCGGTATCTGAACTACCTTCCAGGCCTCTGTTACATGATACAATTACTTTACTTCGATTGCAATGCTCTAACATAATTTTTCTGTTTGGAAGAAATGAAAGAGTGATATTTTTAAGCTATTTAAAACTGCCTGGTTTGTGTGTTTATTTTTAGCCAAAGAGGTGCCTCTTGCACAGGGAGAATGATGCTTTGAAGCAATTCTTCATTCCAGCGAGTGCTTATCTTATAACTGAAGACCATTACAAAACTCAAGGCCTAAATAAATGCCTGCTCCATAGACTGGGACTCAGTTTGGATATAGTTTGCCAGACATGCATTTTGCCGTGTCCTGAAACCAGTCCACTATCAAATATTGAAGTGCTGGCTTTTGTGGAGAACTGTTCATTGGCAGAAGTCATGGAAATCCTTGGGGGAAAGAATTACTGGTCATGTACTAGGGAGGCCAAAGTGTGAACTAGGTATTGCAGTCACATCGACAGATCATCTGTATGAGAAAATTAAGGTGAGTTCTTAATAAATATGTACTTAAATGAGAGTACTTGTACTGAAATGTGATGTCTGCATTGTATATTAGCAGCAACAATGTGAGAAAATCTGCATTAGGTACACTAGCAAATTTCCAGTGGTAGTTTTTTGTTTAGAAGCTGTTCATAGATTCTAAGTACTACTTCAGTTTTGCATGCATCACATACTTGTTTTACTCAGAAATTGTACAGTGTTCTATCTCAGAAATTCAGCTGCAAATAAACATGAAACCCCAAGGTTTAGTGCTGTGTGACACTTTCCAGAAAGGCTCTGGCCAATGCTTCTGCAGAATTTAGAATGCAATAGTTCTGTCTTGGTGTCTTTCTGCCAGATAACAACTCTAAAAATTTACAGAAACATGGGGTCCCATTTATCGTGTATCTCTGAATGACCATAAATATAGTAGACCTATAGAATGCAATTATGAGTCGTGAAATTTTACAGAAACAAATTTAAAAAAAAAAAAAATTAATTCAGTTTGCCTTGAGCCAATCAGTCCTGTAAACCACTTTCTCCATCAGAGGCAGACACAATCATCGTGAGTCTAAGAGAATTTGTAAACATAAATGAGCTCACCTGGAATAAATAAGAAAAGATGACAATAAGTTCTAAGAGCTGAACGCTTCCTTGCCAGATTGAAAAAGCACTGAAAAAACTCCCTGCCTCTGCTTAATCTAGCATTAATGTCCAAGAGTTGAAAAGCAGGGGTTGGAAGACATTTTTAGACACTGCCCCTATCCCATACAGGCATTGTGTCAGTGTCATGTATAGCCACTGGCATCTAAAGCACAAAAGAAATGCAAAATATTAATGAAGGCCCTTTCCCAAAATCCAGGGTTGCCTTGTCTTCCATATCAGCTACTGAAGTCAGGTCAACATATGGGAGCATACCCATGGGGAGTGGTGGGAGCATGGGACTTAGCACCACTGTCAGAGTCAATCTGCCAGGAGCAGGACTG
>NW_008615482.1:69230-92547 GCF_000691845.1 Merops nubicus
CACAGGCTGGTTTTGCCAATTTGGTCGGGAAGGAGTTTTAAAAACTGCAATGATTTCCCCCTAGGAATTATTACAGTCACAAGAGATATGTTGTATTTTCCTCTTGTTCCACCCACTGCTCAAAGTGAAAACAACGTCATTTGGTATGTGTCATGGTTTGCTCCCAAGAGCTGTCTCTCCTGCACGGTCACAATTACCTTTCATCACACCTCGAGTAGGAAGCTGTAATTGTACAAAAGGAGTCAAACACCATGTAAATTCTCGGTTTTCTTTCTCACAGGACCACCACAAGAAAAAAAAGAGCTTTCCAGGAAACCCTGAAACACTTGTAAGCAAAAATACTGTCCTCTGCTTGTAAAAAATCACAGCTATTGTTAGTCATTGCTCTGGGCTTGCCATTTCCTCAGTCTCAGATCTCCTTGATACAGCTGATCTTGAGAAAATACCTCCACTGAAACTGAAGTTATGCTTTTAAAATCCAGAGAAAGGTGCCAATAGCATGATGCTCCACAATCCATACAGCCAGGAGGTGGATAAAAGCATGAAGAATATACACTATTGCATTTCCTCTTCTTCTCCTCTCAAAGAACAGTAAGGGCAGCTATAGCACAGGGAAGAGAAGCTGAAGAGACAAAGGTAACTGAGTATTCATGGTTACAGCCTGCCTTGATAATCCCAGAAAGGCTTTCAGACAGAATTCCTCCAGGATCCCTGTGAAAATGGCCACAAGGTTAAAACTGCCAGAGCCTCTTGTCTGCTTTTCTACCCACGAACTGTCAGGCAGAGAAAACAATTAGCTTATCTCTTTTCTTATATTCTGATTGTAGTTTGTAGCTGTAGTTCTAAGGCGTAGGTAGATGCAGATTGAACATACATTATTTTGCAACAAGTACTATAGCCTATTCCCCCCTCCTCTTGCCTGATGAATTTTGGCTGCACAGAAAACAAATCATCCTCAAACTCCCCTGCAGACTAGACGAAATATCTATGTTTGGTACAGAAGATGCTTTCCCACCACAGGAAAGACATAAATAAATAACTGTGGCTTGGTTCTCCTGCCCCAGACAGCTTAGAGAAAAGGATCTGTTTTTCTTCAACACAAAAAGCAGAAATATAAAGAACCAATTGAAAGGAACCTCTATTCCCTTTCAAAAAAAAGTCTCATAAAAAAAGCTTTGGTCTTTGCTCATGTTTTAATGCTTAACAAGGCTCAACAGTTTGTGTACTGTCAGCTGTGAATTCCTCTCGCCCTCTTCACCGGCGGTCTCCTGGAATTCAGAGAATGAATGAGAGTTTATAACTTGAGAGGGATGATAAGAAGAGAGCTCTTGGTTCCTCCAGAACCGGTCACCAAGTCTTTTTTTCCTCTCTCAAATGTTGTTTTCACCCAGCTTTTATCAGTGTACTACCTAAATTTGTTTCAAAGCATTGCTAGTGTCTGAACTTCAATACTCAGACTCAGGTCTGCAAGCACGAGGACTCCTTTATCATCTCTGTCCTCAGCGCTGAAACCTCCTGCCCATAGTTGAATACAAGCAGTCCTACTGGAACAATTTTTACACCAGTTTTACCCCACGAGCTGTCAGAAACATAGTATGACAGGTCTTGCAGAGAATTATGAACAAATGTGTGCTGAAGATGTATCACAATATTCCTCTCTAGCCCTCCTGTGCATGAGAGAAAATGTGTTGCCCTTGTCACAGCAACTTCTGCACTTTGCAACTGCCCCAGAATCTGCCACTGGGATTCCAGTACGTTTGCCCTCCCACGCTGTCTCCTACCAAGAGGGCAATCTCTTGGCAGAGTTCTTCTTTTCATTATGTGCTATAGAATCGCCTCTTAGACTGCCTCTTAGGTTTCTGTGTGAAACTACTTTGGTTTCATCACCAACCCTGGTTTGCTTCTTTACATCTGTAACAGAATTCAGCATATATCTGGTTCTGTCCCTCTCCCTTCACAGGTAATAAAGGTCACCTTTTGGTTCTGGATAGCCCTAGGCTATCCAAGATGCTTATAATAAAGGAGGATTGCAACATTCTGTGGAAATAGAACACAAAATTCCTTTTCATCTGCATAATCTTTCACAGCCCCCAAAATACTGCACTTCTTTCCTTTAGAAATGTTTAAAATAATTTATAGTGGTAGAAATTCATGACAGGGCATCTCCAGGTAGTGTTGCTTCAGTGTCCTGTGCTATTTGCACAACTTTGCATGTAAACCTCGTCTCCTTTTTTAACGACAATTTTGCAGTTGCATTTGACATTGTTTTAAATGAAGAACAGATAAAAAATTTGGAAAATACTGATATGTTTTCATAAAATACTGATATGTTTTTCAAGCTTGTTACACATGCAAGTGTTATACAGTATAGGAGATTTTTCATAGAGCAATACAAGATAAATTATACCATTAAGTGTTATGATATAGGATTATACAAGTAAGGTATCAAACATTCTAAATCCAAATTTCATAAACTTGCAATAAATGGAGCCCTAATTTATAATTAGACTATTTAATCTGTTTATTGCCAACATTTTTAAATGTTATTTTTCAAATCTAAAAGAAACCAATAAACTTAAAAAAAAATCTTAAATATAGGTGTTATACAACAGAAAACTTGTTGATCACCACTGATGACAAATTCTTGAAACACACTGTCCCAGTTCAAAGGGCATAAAAAGACTGAGTGTCCCAGTTTGCCTGGTTTTGCAGTGCAATCTGTTACTCCCTTTGCTGAGCACAGAAGAGCTGTATGACCTTTAATATGTCCTGAATTTTCTGAAAAGTTTGAATAAATGGCTTCTGCAATGCATGATAAGTTTAGCTATTTTGTTGCCAGCAATCACTGAGTTGTATCTGTCTGAATTTTGCTTGGTTCTGGAAAGAACTGTTGCACTTAATCTGCACAGTAGATTGATAAAAAGATCTATTCAATGTGGCTTTGGAAATTAGTCAGTCTGAATCCACAAAAATAGCATGTAGGTAATGGACCTAAATCATATCAGAAAAAGCACAATCATGCATCATGTCTTTAAACTGGTATCTCAGCTCTAGGCAGGATGCATCTAAAGGTAAGTGTTCAGCAAGATTCAGCATCTGCTGCAAGGACCAAAGAGAATGTGAAGTTCTGGTAGTTTTCACTGCTTAGTCTTGTCCCCCATTTGTTGTTTCTGCAATTACAAGCCCAGGCTCATAAAATCTGATGTATGGTATTGCCAGACCTCTTTGGTAGAAGTATGAAGTTGTCTTTTCTCCCATAACTGGTAAACCATCTGATGAGTATCTGCAAACCTTATCCTAAAGAACTCAGAATAATCTATTTTCTATTGAACTAAATGCAGTTTCAGTAATCTATAAACTCAAATCTTCCCATGTTTCTCTTTCAGTGTTTGCTTTGAAACAGGACTATTTCCTCAAACATATGTGTATAATTGTGACACACTGTATTAAATTCCTGTGTATGGAATGCATAGTCACATCTCTGCTAAAAATAATTTGTTGCAGAGCTTTATAGGCATAATAATTTGGAGGTTTAGGACACACCATGGACTTTTCAGAATCAAGATTTTAGGGACAGAGATAATGAGATTAATGACATTTTTATCCTTCTCTACAAAACACAAAAAGCTTTAAGATTTTCAAATACTGCCTTGATGCTGTTCAGTTGAAAACCTACAGGATTATTTCTGCAGAAGGAAGAGGAAAAACATTTCAAGTCCTGTGAAAATTCAGTATAAGGTAATGGGATTTGGTTTGGTTTGGTTTGTTTGGGGTTTTTTGTTTGGTTTTGGGTTTTTTTTAGGAATGAGAGCAAAAGAATTATTCTTCCCCTGAAATCTGTAGATGTCTATGTAAAAAGGGTGGATATTTATGACAAAGGACAGTTTCCTAATCCTCAGTGGCTGCAGTCAGGAGAAGGGTTTAGTCTTTCTTTCTTTCTGAGACTTTTGCATTCCTAGGAAGTGACAATGTTGTGTACACAGGCCGTGCAGCTCTGAGGTTCACCAAAAAAGATTTAATGACACTGAAAAGGGAGATAACACTTTTTTTTTGGTAAAATATTCCTAAAATAACAGATATCTTTCAGAATACTTTTTCTTTATCTTAAGAAGCGTCAGTTTCTAAGCTGAGATCTCATTTTTAGGAGATATTTCGAGGACATTTACTTTTTTCTCTACTTGGTTGGCTGGCAGTAAGAGAATAGCTTTCCAAAGGACAGGCCAAAACCTTCACATTTATGTCATTACATATCAGTAGTTACTGAATTTATTCCCTGCAGAATAATTACATCATAAGATTTATTCTCGCTTCCCAGCTCCCCAGCTAGAGATATGGGTTTGTGAAAAGACTATAAATGTTGTAAATACTCATTTACATTTGGCAAGACACTGAAAATCAATTGTAATATGCATGAAATAAATGTTTTCCTTGTGATTCTTCATCTTGGAATCCCCAAACCATCATTTTGTGCTTCAAGGCTGGCAATCCAAAATCCCATGTGCATACACTTAAAAAAAAATAAAATAAAATAATGAATATATATATATGTATAAGTACATTGAAGTTGTTACAACTGGAGAAAATGAGAAGTTAAAAAATAACCCACACCACAACAGAGTAAGTAGGTACATAAATATTTCAATCCCACAGAATTTAAATTGCTTTCTTGACTTTGAAAGACGTTCAGAGTTCTTAATACTGATAGTTCTCTGGAAAAAAAAAAAAAAAGTGAAAGAGTATCTAGCTACAGGACTGAGTATGGACTGGAAGAGCTATTGTCACGTGTGTGCTAAATAAGACTCTGCCCTCCCAAAATCTAGAACAAACAGTGGAAGAGGAAGAGAAATAAATAGAAGCATATAATTTATACTGGATCAGATGCATAGTTCTCAGCTACTATCAAAACACACCTTTCCTAGTAATCTTCAGGGTAGTCCAGAAATCGTTTTTATCCCTGTGCTTCCTGTTTTTCTGGGGTGCTCAATGGGACATGATAAAGCAGATAACGCAAGTAAAGCCTTAACTTACTTTCTTCCTATAGTCATTCAAAACCTATTTCTCAAGGGTTACAAAAGATGTAAAGTTTAAGGCCACAAGACAGTACCAGCTTTTTTTTTTTTTACATCACTTCTGTATGAAGAAAATGTCTATCCTCTGTTTCCTGTTCTCCCTGACTAAAGTTAATTCATGGAGCCTGGATGTCTCTACAGGGTAATCAGTCGATTTGTAAGGACCTGCTAAGAGCTAACATGGAATTGGCAGGAGCAAACTATGTCAAAACAACCTAATTTCTTTCTATGACAGCATAACAGGCCTTGTGGATAGGAGAAGAGTAGTGGATGTCATATATTATGACTTTAATAAGGCTTTTGACACTGTCTGACATGACATTTGCTTAAGAGAACAAAAGCACTAGTGTGCGGGTGAGACAGCTGTAAGGTCAGTATGCAGCTGGCTTGAAAATGCTACTTGACAAGAAGATGTTTGTTTATTGACAAAATGGAAGAAGTAGTAAGAGGGATTTGACATAGGACTGTCCTAGATCCAGTACCTCATGAGCTTCATAATATTGATGTTTTGAGTTCAAATGGAGGGCCATAAATTTGGAAGGCAGGATTACGCTTCACAATCATATTACTAAGGTGAAAAATGTGAAAAAAATTGTGATGCAGTTCAAGGTAATTGGATGAAATAGCAAGAGAACGATTAACAAGAAGAATGCATATTGAGGAACAACTAATCCGGCACAGGGTTATCCAGAGAAAAAGAAACACAAGTGAGAAGAGATCTTGAAAACATTACAGTGTGAAAGTCATATGAAGAAGAAAGGAAAGGGGATGATAGGAGAACATTCAAATATGTAAAATATTGGTAGAAAGGGTATGAAGTGTTCTTGGTACCCATTGGGATAGAGTGGAAATTCCATGCTTTTCAATGAGTTAAACACGTTAAGGTGCAGCTCAATGGGACAGAAGAATGGAGCAGGGCTCTTTGAGGCCCTTGCAGTCCTGTTTCCTTTGATTTCTGTGAGATGTGGACATACTAGTTGGGGTTCCTGTAAGAAACACACTGTTCAGCAAGCAATCTTATGGCTGCCATTAAAAACTGCTTATAATAGCTCATCTTCTGTGCTTTAACTTCCTATACTAGAAAGCATACTAGTAAGGAACATGACATCAGCTAATGTCCTGGAAGAGAAGCAATAAGAAATGCCAAACGCATGTCCTGAGGTTGATACAGAATTTGTGGAGACAACCCATTACAGCTTGAACACCCTACACTGTGGTGCTACCTGACACTATGAAAACAGTAACACTGACAGTATGCTTTGACCTTGCCTATATATAAAGCTGAACACTAAAAACTTCTCAATGAAATCAGGATTGGAGTCCACAGAAATTTCACATACATCTCTCAAACATGTAAGATAACTGAGTAACTTTAGTCAATGCCAAATAGGCATTGTGTTCTTTTATTACTATTTCATCTTAATAAACATAAAACAAGGTTTAAAATCCATCCTGGACTACATATTGATTAGAGAAAACATGTTTTTAACAGCCCAGTATTTTTCAACATAAAGCTTCTCATTTAAACAAAAATGTCACCAAATTTATTGAATATCCCATTCAATAGTAATTTCATGACAGATCAGAACTTAAAAAAAAAAAGTTAAAAAGCTGAATTTCTGGTTTTGAAATGTCTGTGTAAGGTCTTCTAGTCTCAAACAGTTCATTTCAAAAACATTTTAAGATTAGAACAATTACTTATCAACACTAGACCTTCTTAGAATTATTTATTCTCACTGGACCTTCTGTACCATGGTACCTTAGCTGCTTTCAGCTTCTAGGTAACTTTTCTGTTTTCAACCTCAAGACAGAAATATACTTTATATTTTAATGCATATTTTATGCAAGAAAAAAAATAGAGTGTGATAAGGAGGCACTCTAAGAATGACTCTTTCTGCAAAGTAATAAAAACCAACGTACTGATTCAGTAGCATTTCTGTTCTCAAGACATTTATGTGGCTGATATTGCCCTAAGATCAGAGTGCCTCACAACCATGGAAGTAGTTATCCCCATAAGTCACAGCATCCTTTGGAAGAACGTAACTATTCACATCTGATGGATGAAGAACAAGGGATCTAAGTACACACCTTTGGCATTGAAGCATCAAACTCCTAATTATCTAGCCATCTCGTGGAATCTACAGCCCTGGTATAGATAGACCAGGTCTGGGTACAACAGCTTTGAAGACTTAGTTGTACTGTCACTGCAGCATAACAAACCAGAATACAAGGAAAGGAAAGGGTTGACATAAATTCATACCAAATCCATTGATGCTTTTGTTAAATGTGTACAAGGTCTGGAACACATAGTACTCACAGTGAGAAACTGTGGCCATCTTAATGTGCAACCCACAAAGCATACTTTTTCCTAAAATGAGGAAAAGGGGTTGATCTACGTAATGTCATCTGTCCAAAACTTAGGTTCTCGGTCTAACCTTACCCTTTTTTAGTTGGGAGATGAAGCTGGAACTGCCAGAGTTCAGCTTGTCTCCTCTTGCAGCTAGGTGACAGAACACTGCCTGTTCAGTTCCCTTCAGATCTCGTGATAAGAGCATCACTTGCACACCAGCTGGGTCTGCGAAAACACTTTAAATCTCTTTTTTCCTCATCTCCCACATGACTTTTCTGACCTTCATACCATAAAATATTACTGGTGAGAAAAAGTAACTTCCTCAATTTGTTATTGAAGCTGTTCTAGTTCGTATAAATACTAAACCCATCACTAGATTCAAGGCCTCTCTGCATCTTCAGATGTGCACTATAACCATCAGACTGCAGAATCAATCTCCTGCTCACCATCTGCCTCAAAGATTATTGCAATATCCAGGGCAGTGTGGATGAGGTTTGAGAGCAGAGTGTATGCCTTCAGAACATCACCGATACAATTTACAGGGACCAAGAAAATCCAGGTGGCTTTACAGTTAGGATTTTGAGGATCAATATATTGGATTTAAATGAAAGTCATCGGAATCAAAAGCTATTTTAGGAACATAGTCTGAAATGTCTTGCTCAAGGTCACGGTATGTTGAATTTGTTGCAGGATGGGGAATTAGTCCTGGGTTGTCTTAGTCTCAAGATAACATCTTCATTTTTGGGCCCTAATTGTCTCCTGAGTTGCTGCTTCTCTTCTGACACATTATCTTTTCCTCCCTAAACAAACGCATGCAGCTTTGAAGCACTCATAAGACAAACAAAAAACAGAAACAACAAAAAAGAGATAAGAAAGCAACCAGAGAAAAATCTTTCACTACAAATGCTGATACTGTTACCCCTTAGAATGAAAGCAATTACTACAGTTTCACCTAGTCAACCCAGGTTATCATCTCCATTCAATGAATTTCCTTTTCCCCTTTTCTCTGGAATTAAAAATATGTTTTATCGGTTGCAATTTACAAAGTATACTAAAAAGCCTTTTGAATCATCTGTAACAAGAATTACATCAGAAAGTTCTAACAAGTCTTGTGGGAATATTCAGTACACAAAAGCTCAGTTAAGACTGGGAAAAGTAAGCAAAAAAGACAAGAAAGCTAATCCAAATCTACTAGAAAAACTCAAGATATTTCTAAACATAAATTGAACCTCAGTGGTCTCAAACTCTGAGTTTCCCATTTGAAGATACAGTTCTTTTTTCAGTTTAAGAACAGGTAATTAGAATTTCTGTCCAGTTTTCTGTGTCTTATTCATGTATTTCTTTGCAATTAATTTTTCATTTTCCTATTGAAAAAGTTTGTTTGGACATATCTTTGCACTGTTGCAGTAGCTTTATGCAGGATTTCAGTAGAGTACTCCAGGCTTTTCTAATCTTTGTCATCTGTTGGTTCGTACTGAGGTTGCAAGTGTCACAACAGGGAAACAAACTGCAGAGCATGGCATACTAAATTTCCACTCACTAACAGAAATGACTCTAGGATGCAAAAATTTTTCAGAAAAGTGTGAGTATATGTCTAGAGCTGAATAAGAAGAGAAAAAGATCCTCCTGTGCTCTCTAAGGACACAGGGAAGTTGGGCTGATGTGAGGAAGGTATAAACAAGAAACAAGCTGAGTGCTCAAACGGGTTTTGATTTTGTGTTGGTACCTGATACCCACAGGTTTGACAGAACATTAGTGGACCCATCTGCATCCTAGTGAATGAGGAGGCTCACCCCATACAAAGTGGTAAAATGCTCTATAGCCATTACTTCATATCCTTCAATTTAAGGCAAAATATATTTTGCAAGTGCTATAGTCTGAAAAAAATAAACACACATTTGGATTCAGACTCTGGAGACAGCACTTGGCTTAACTCCTACTCCAGCTTGTATTTTGGGCAGCTTTTCTTATAGTTTCATAAATCACTGTTGCATAAAGGAGTTTAATTACTTTTACATTTGGGCTGCCTAAAAGGCTGATATTCAACATACTATCACCAAAGGGAATTTTATTAAGTCCCTACCAAAACGCCGATGGAACTGCCACCACAGTGTCTAGGCTATATTTACAGATCAGGATTCCTGTTACCTGTTTAGATTAAAGCCTTCACCAGCTGGGCAACGCACAGCATGCTTTCCAAGAAATATAACTCACACACAAAAATAATAACTAAGGCAAATTCCATCTTGTGCTAGACCTATTTCAATGGGAGGTAGCGGTTCAGCTCTTTGCAGGTCTAGCCTCCAAAAGGGATAGAAAACCTTAAAAGAAACCCTGTCATTGTAAAGTGTTCCCCTTTAAGAAATTGATGTGTAGAGACATATGCATTAAGCTGTGCAGACGTTAAGGTCCATGGTGGACAACAGAATGCCATGCAGATAAATGCTACTTCCATTTCCAGTACAATACGTTGAACTTCCTTTTAAGAAGCTTCAGTTCAGCTTCTGTGTTACTGGAAAAAAGACTCAGAATATTCAATATGCAGGGCAAGATAGAAAGATGGGAATGCCCATTTGGCTGTCTTCCCTCATTGTGTTGCCTTGTACTAAAAAGAGGGGCCAGACCCAGACATACGTTTTTGACTCATCCAGTAGCATATCTGTAGTAAGCATGTGAGCACAATAATGTGCAAATGGAGACTATCTCTATTCACTTGTGTATTTTTCTGTGTGAATGGGGGAGGAGATGGAAGGAGGCAAGATTCAGAACAGGTTATTTGCTTTTGGAAGGAAATATATGTGAATTCAGTAAGGAACAAGCACCGTGCAAGGTATTAAACTTTCAGCCTGAGTGCTAAAAGCACAAATGGCTTCAAAATAAGATGGAGAGAGAGCAGTAGCTCACATCTAAACAGACATGTTAAGGATGTGGATTGGCAGATGTGGGTCTACAGATGCTTCTGAAGGAAACAGGTGTCTTTACAATATCACCGTGTAATGTTATTGTTGATGTTCACAGAAGCAGGAAAGCCTGAGAATGAAGGAAATCTCACTGCTGTTGATATAGTCACCAGGCACTCTAATGGCTGAGCTGATCCAAGTTCTCTGAATGTGCACTGGAGAAACACAGCTTGGAATACCTCTTCTAGTCCTTGTGCTAGATTCAAAAAGATGTGCTTGCCAAACCTTGCCTTGAGTGACCCAATAAGAACAGCAGGTCTCAGGAAGACATCTCAATCACAGCATACAGCAGTAGGATGGTTGCCTCTGTGGAGAAGTCATCAGTTCAAAGCATATTTTCTGCATACTGATGCTAAGGAAAAGAGGCAGAAAATAAAAGCTAACCTCTACAGAAGAGGAACGCTGACCTATTTTCGCATCATTCTACTGTCCACTGGACCACAATGGCTTCAAATTTGAGGGAGAGATAATTTAATGATTATTTTTTGTCTGTGTCCTCACTCCGGTGGTAACGTGTGTGCTGCCTCTGAGTACTAAAAAAAAAAAACCAAAACCAAACCCAAAACCATAAAAAAAAAAAAAGATGAAAAAAAAGAAGAAAAAAACCCAAACAACACAAACCAAACTAAAAAAAAACCCACACCACAATAAAACCCCTCAGTTTTAAAGTATTGGCTCTACATTTGTTTGGAGCCCTTATATGAGAGCTATGATCCATCTAATTTCCAGTGCGCTTCTTTGAATTGGAGAATATTCTCCTAAGAAAAAAAAACTACAAGCAGTAGTTATAAGTTATTGCCTTTTTAATATACATCTCTGGTTTTCATATCTTCTACAGCAACATTAAATGGCAGTATTGTAATGTTCCACCAACAATGTATATTGCTGGCTTTCTTAGTTATAATATGATGTGTCTAACAGGCTCTATTTCAGTTTTGATAACTAAAAAAGAGAATAAAAAGCAAATAGGCTGCTTCTCTGCATCTCTTTTTTCTTTTAATATTTTGCTATGAGGCAAACAAAACTGAGCTTTTCTTATCCAGACCTCTGCCCTATCATGTCTCTTTAAATTTGTTTTGCTGCAATGCAGTATTTTGTTTACTCTCCAAGAAATGAAGGACAGTTCTAAGTAGCTACAGACCCAGAGACTGCAGCATAGAATCCAAAAGCTTGTGATATCTCATGTTTTTTAAGGTCTCCTGTACTTTGGAAAGAAGGTTTAGAAAGGTTTTCTGAAAAAATAACATGATCAGAGAAGTAAAATAGAGTTTAGGCTTCACATTAGAGAACAGAGCAGTGAGTTATTTCAATTCCTTTGTAAAGGGAAGGGACGGTAAAGGTAGGTGGAAATACCAGTGTTGCTATAAGGCATGATGATTATATAAAGACTAAAAGCTACATATCAGTCATTTAGATTGCTACTTTTTGGATTTTAACTGATAACAGCATCCAAGAAGGTTTTTGTGATGCTTTTTTACTGCTCAGAATTACTTGATTTTTTAATAGTTGGGTATATGGATGTTGTGTGGAAAATAACTAAATGCGTTAGTTACTAACTAAACAAACATTATCCACATGCACACAGTATTTCTAATATACACATATAAAAATACCTATGGATAGCTAAATATTAATCATCACAAGTTTTCCATGTTATGCCAGGCCCAACAAAGATACACACATAGGAGGGCAATTGCTGATAACATTTTGTTGCTGTGCATGCTTTATTATTGCATCCAGTCATACAGTCATATGATCAGCTGATGTCCTAAAGTCTCTAGTAGACCTACTTTTCAATGAACAAATTGCCCATTGTTTTCATAGTAGATATGGTTTTGCTAAACATTTGCAGTCACACGTGCAGGCATATGTCTCAAAGAGGTAACTACAAAAATAGTCAGTATAGATGGTCAATAGCCAAAGACAAAGAAAAGAGGAAAGAAGCGACAAGGGAGCTCCCAAAGAGATGGGAAGCTGAACATGTGCAAGCCCCAAAACAGAAGTAACAGAAGCTCTCTGCTTCCCCCTGTAGGAGAAAAAACAGCCTTAACAGCTCTGGTTTGCATATATTATTTTTATTTTTATTCCTGTATCAGTGAACTCCATGGTACTTCTGTCCGCTGCACTATTTCAGAGATTAGAAGACACAATGTATGTAAATATATTTACAAAAACAAATAGTGATGACACTGTGAGAGTTAACAGATAAAGGAAAGAAATCATCCTTAAGTACAGTTGTCTCCAGTTGGGTAGGGAGTCTAAAACCAAGTTTTATAGAGGTTTTGTGTCTATTTATTTAATGTATTATACAGGTATCAGGTAGTATGGTTCTGTTCCTGACTTTTAACAGGGATATTATGAATTCAGCAAAGTTTTGGAAACTCCTTGTTCTTTTGTTCTTCCTTCCTTTTTCCTGTGTTTACACGCAAACCATTTGGTTTTCATGTGTTATTTGTTCTCTCTTTATGAGATCTTCAGTCTGGTACTTTTTCCACCTTCACCCTTTATCCATTTGCAGTGGAGATATAAATGAAGAATACTGATAATATTTTTAGTAGCAGATTTTCACAAGGAGATCACTACCTATAATGACTTAGGCAAATAAACAAATTATAGGCAGTAGCTTAGGATAGCACTTCATCTCATTTACACCCATTCATGTGAAATAGTAGGCAGGAAAATATAACTGAAATAAGTAAGTCTGAGGACAATCACACACTCATGAGACCACATTCTGATGCCTTTAACCTGGCACCCACAGTGCAATTCAAAGCACCCAAGATGAAAAAAATTTTCTAATCTGATCAAAAAGGCAGTAAGTGCCACCAGAGAATGACTCAGAGCACTGGAAAGTGAACGGCTAATGTCTCTGTACATGAATATTCCTTGAAATGTAAAAATTATTATTTCTATATGAAAGTACAAATTTATATGGGTGTCAACGCTTTCAAAAATTTAAGGTCACAATCTGTTCTGGATGGGATCCATCTTACCAAAGACTTTTATATGTGAGCTAGTCCTGAGCTCCTCCAAATGGAGAGGAAACACTCTCCAAACAAATATTGAATCGCATCTTGAAGGAGATGTCTGAAATGAGAATTATGGTGAGCTATGCCATAAATAGGCATGCGTACCACTGACTGTGAAGATAGCCTAGATACTACCAAAGGTGGAGGTGATTTCACTACATGGGTCTAGAAACAGAAGAGATCACTCCTTCCTGTTCCATCATCCTGCTCACCTGATCACTTGTCTAGCCCACACCAGGGAAGGTGCTATGTGAATCCTCAGCAACACTGTATTCCTTGCTTGTGGTTATGAAATCCCTCTATTAGTTGAGTTTAAGTCATTATTTATGGTATTTTTAAATTTATGACTTAAGATTTTTAATTGTTACTCTTGAATAAACGATAAACTTTTAAAAGATTAATTGAACATGATTCCTTGTGGAGTTTTCCTTTCTACCTTCCTTTTATATAAATTTTAATTCACTTGAATCTATATTTACCCATTAATAAGCTGCCAAGACCTATTTATACATTTAACAAGCAATAAGCTATTTTTTTTAAAATGTCCCTTGTTTTAATTTATTTTCTCATTTTCTTTCTTGTTTACTTTTTTTGTGAAGAAAATTACACATTTTTAAAATACTGCTTATGATTTTTTATAGCTTAGCACAGATATTTTGGAATACAATAAATATTTAAAATTAATAATATATAGTAAACCAGAACAATAATTCAATTTTAATATATTTTTATCAGTAAAATTTTCTCCTTTCAGGTACATTTTTCTGAATTAATTTATGGTTCAAAGCATTTGTGGGAAGGTTCATGTACATTCAAAAAAAATTAAAAAGTTACAAAGTTAAGATGTATAAACAAAAAAAGAAACTTTATGTTAACAATTGCTCTTAAGTATGAATTTTGTAATTCTTTTGGAAGGTTTATGTACCTTCAAAAAAATTTAAAAAGTTACAAAGTTAAGATGCATAAAAAAAGAAACTTTATGTTAACAATTACTCTTAAGTATGAATTTTGTAATTCTTTTTTTCCATTGGAAAAGAGGGGTTCATCAAAATAAAGCTGTTCATAAGAAAGCTGTATTCTAAGACAAGCCAGAACAATATTCTGAAAAATCTTGAAAATCAAATTTTTAAAGTTTTAACCTCTCCAAACAGCCTGAATTTATAATTTCAAATTTTTTTAAAAAAAAAGTTTTATTTTTAAATTGTTTTTCAACTTATTATAGTGCAAAGAAGTAATTAAAAAAAATTAAAACAAAAATGAGATTGTTCAAAACAATCAAAATTAAATATTCTGACTGACTAACTTAAATTCTCCTGTTTTGTCTGCTGAACAATTCTGAGAAATCTATTTCTCATCTCACTTCAGTGTAGGGGCTTATTTCTATAACCTTGAAAATTCTTAGACTTCTTAGTAAAACCATGAAACAAGAATTCAAGAAAGACAAATCAGTCACAGAAATGCACAGCTGTTGAAAACAGTAAACTAGTTTAAGAAAATATCAGTACATTTCCAGAAAAATAAGGCAAATAGAAGTAAAGACATTTATGTGCATGTTACCAATAAAACATTCTATGGTTAAGAAAAAAGAAGGAAAAAATTGTATACCTTAGTGAATCATAATTTATTTCATTACATTGATCAAGTCTTTACTTGTCTACAAGTTTGGAATCTAAATTCTGTCTTTGAGGAGATATAGCACCCACTATAGGGCAAGACTCATTCCACCCTCCATTGGGCTGAATTATCTTGGGAAATCTACCTTTTTTTCTTTGGCTGTTCAGAAAATCTTGGCAATCAGCTTTATTTAAATAGACACTCAACTTTTATGAAGGTGAGATTATGTCAACTTTATCTAAGTGGGCATTCAGCAGTTCTTATCTTAGAGTGCTTCTGGATTTTACTTCTCTAGCAGTGATGGAGGTGCAGGACTGCTGGCGAAGTGTCCTGTAGATGACTAATGGAGTTATGTTTTCTAAGATGGGTATTGATGCTTTGCCAGTTTATTGCAGCTCTTCTGTGCAAAACCAGTACTTTGGTTTGGGATCAGGCAGGGTCAAGATTCATCTAAGCATGGTGGGGAAAGAACCAGGCATCTGATAGTATAATGAAAGTAAAATCAAAACAGACTGATAAATCCAATCTTCTTCAAAGCAGATTTAGATTAATGGAGGTTACAGGAGTGGCCAGGCAGTTCAGCAAATCTTGTCATTTATGGGTTTGTCTTCAACCATGATTTCTTGCTCTTGTTATTGCAGAAAGCAGATGACAGCTGTGGCAATTCCTTAATTCAAATGACTAAGGTATCTCTGAGAATATGAAGACCCTTCCAGCACAAACCTCTACCCGGAAGTCCAGGCAGTCTTGACAAACCAACACTTTTCCTTCATCACAGCTGTGACTTTGACTGCTATACCACAGATTATTTCATAATGGAGAAGGAATAATATCCAACACTAATTAATGGCAGAAGTCTCCTTATTCCCAATCTATTCATGCCAGATGTTAACAAGTGTCCTTTCAACATTTGTCCTATTTATCCTTCTTGTACTCATTGTGAAATGACATACAGTGTTTCCTCGTATGATGAGGAGGGGTGTTCACATCAGGTGATATGACAGAGCCTCCATTCATATTGTAGACATGTCTCTGAGGCACCAGGTTTAAGCCAAGAAATGTTTTCTAGCAGGACCTTGCCAGGTCAAGCCCAGACTTCAGAGCGGTAGTTCCTGTCTCTTGAGAAGCACTAAGAAGCATTTGAGGGAAGTCTTTAGTGTCTTTATAAATGATCTGAATAAGGTTGTCAAGTGCACTCTCAATAAGTTTGCAAATGACACCAAACTGAGTGGAAGTTTTCATCTGCTCTAGGGTCAGGAGGCTCTACAGAGGGATCTGGCCAGGTTGAATCTATGGGCAGAGTTAAACTAGGCCTCCTGCACTTGGATCACTACATCCCCAGGCAAAGCTACAGGCTCCAGGAAGAGTGGGGAGGCATTGCAACAGGCTGCCCAGGGGAGCAGCGGAGTCACCATCCCTGAAGGTGTTCAAAAAAATGTGTGGATGTGGTACTTCAGGACATGGTTTTGTGGTCATGGTAGTGTTGGGTGATGGTTGGACATGATGATCTTAGAGGTCTTTTCCAACATTAATGAATCTATGATTTTATGATTATGTTTTCTGTTCCTCTTCAGGAGTCTTGTGGCACACCCAGATGCTTGATGTGCTGTATTGCTGTAGTAGGAATTATAGGACTCCTGAGGGACATGAAGATGACATGGGAGATGCACGTGTGACTAGGAGGGCTGTTCTGAGCTCTGCAACAGATGAAAATATTTTCCCATTGACTGTTAAAGGCCCACAGCTGTGGTGCAGTCCACAAAGCCCTCAGCACCACCTCCTACATTTTAAATGCATTTTTATGTAATAGCCAAAACAGTTTAGAAATCAGGAGTAGTAATGTGTGCATAGGCTGTTGAGACAGCTGTGCCATGCAAGGAGCCCCTCAAAGCTTCCTTTTGTTTCCTGGTGCAACAGACAAAATTTCCTATCCCGTTTTGATGTGCTGGCCACAGATATTGCACTGAGAAAAGCAGGACAGGGGCCTCAAGCAAGTATTTAATCAAACATGAAATTGTTAGTGAGCAACAGAGAGCCACAGTCCTATGATGGAGTTTAATGCTAATGTGTCTTCCCTTGCGGGAAACACTATCTGCTGTACTCTGAAAACTCTGACTTTTACTGCAGCCGTAAAGAAGCTACACAATTAATTTCTCTCTCGTGGGACTCTGCTATGAAGGAGACCTCCTCTGAGATCCCTGACTTGTACCGCTGCCATCTGCTTCATGACAACTCCCTTTCAAGACAAAATCTTTCTGTAGCATATTCTATTAAATCCTCAATGGAAGGGAATAAACAGCCCTTTCTGCCTAGGTAAGTCTCTCTCTCTCTCTGTGCTTCACTTCAGATTCACCACCTTATTATTTTGAAGCTTGTGTAAAAAATTACCAGCTTTTCAAAATGTTGACTGGAGGATTTCTAAGAAGATAGAGAACTTTCAGTGTCTGTCCTTCCTTCTGTTTATCCATAGATGGTGGCAGGGACTCCCTTGCTTTGTATAGCTTTAGGCCAGGAGGTTTACAACCACGCTGGCTGAAGAGTGTCTGCACTCTAATTCCTATATTGTATCATGATATTTTTAGTTTTACTCTTTGAAAAGTGCTTATGAAAATCACTGGAGAATGCTTAAGGAGCAGATTAGCATTTATCTGGCATGCTTCCCCTGAAAATGACATTTATAACACCAGCTTTAACCCCTTGGTACTTTTAAACAGAAGTGACATTTAGCCACAAATCCTTTCTGCAACAGCCTGTATGAAAAACATAACAACGTAACAGGGCTTGGAGGTCTTCCACCGGGACTGTATCCCTGCCTCAGTCTAACAGGGACACAAGAACTATGTAGGATCTGAGGATGGAAAGGTTGGGTTGTATCCAGAGACCTTGAAAATACACTATGAGAAGCCAGAGCGAAATGGCCAGGAGGATTTTGGATCCCTGTCTTATTTACTGTAGAAAGATTTCATTTCAAAATTCACAGAGAATGACAGTATTTCTTCATTCCACAGATGATGACAAGAACAGCCACTCTGGGAAGGTTTTCTGTGTGCAGCTGGAAAGCAGCAGAGCCAGTGGCTATCCCTAGGCTAATGGACATCTGTGCCCTCAGTGAGTTTGGGAGATCTAAGTGTGGCAGCAAAAGCATTTACGAAATCTTTCTTTCATGCAAGTTCTATTTACTCGAAAAAGAGCTGCAGGAACAATATCAAATGGGCTGGGGCCTACTGCAACACCCATTCCCTGCCCCCCTGCACCTCTTGAATGGTGCAGGTAGCAGAGCTGGGCCTGGGAAGAAGGAGGGGTGGAGAGAAGGTGTATTTATTTAAGATCTCCTTTTATTTATCACTGTCCTGCTCTGATCGAATTGGTGAAATGTTGGTGGTATTGTTGTTTAAATTAAACTGATTTTGTTGAGTCTGTCTTTTATCTGTGACCATAATTGGTGAGTGAGCCTTCACTGTCCTTTGTCTCAACCCTCAAGCCTTTTCTTGTATTTTTAAATCCTCATCCCACTTGCAGGGGGGTAGGAGTAAGTGAATGTCTGTGTGGTGCTTTATTGCCAGCTGGGTGGATGCAAACCTTGACACTACTGCATCTCAATTTACCTCTGGAAGTTTAAAAACAAATAAGGAAATACATTACAGAGGTGGCAACACCAGAACAATTAGATTGATTTGCTCTCCAATTCCCATAGCAAACAACAAAGGGACAGAACCATCATCCATTCCTCTTAAATCCAGGACATTTCTTGACAAACACCTCTGCTAAAATATTTGGCTTGCACTCATCACTCAGTTCTTTGATGCTAAGTATGTTTGAAATCAGACAATCTGTGCCCACCCATGCCGTGCTGGAGCTCTCTCAGGGTTCTCTCAGAAATTTGAGAGAGAGCGCTCTCAGAGCTTTGATAGTAGGGATTGCACATTGATTGGAAAGAGCTATTGTATCCTTTTATCTTTTTCTTGATCAGTCTCACATTGCTTCTGCTGTGCTTACCATACTTACCATAGATGTTGAGGGCATTTGCAAACTCTTTTGTGACTTTATCACCTTCCTATAGAAAAGCTTCCTCATCCTTGTACTATTATTTTCAACAGTCAAAGTTTAATCACAATTTTAGGGTAGTTGGCATTTTCTTTCCAAATCAAAGTTTTTGGGTCAAGCTTACCTTAAAAAAAAAAAATAAAAAAATAAAAAAATCATATACATAATTTTTTAGCTAAGTTGGCCACGGAGAAAATGTAAATATTTGTTTCTCATGGGTTCAAAATTCAAAAGATTATGTCAAGAGGGCCTGATAATTAATTTCTGATCACTGTTGGTTAGCAGTCCTGCACTGAATCTGCCCGTGACCCATGCTGGAAGTTCATTCAGGTGAGATTCTGTAATATTTCCAACTTGCCCTGCCTGATAACTGATCTTCTTGGGAGAGAGTTGTCACTGGGGGAATTTGTATGCAAGGTGAGGGCAACTTCAGCTCAGTGTGCTCAGAAGGTCATGCGTGTTTATAAACATGGATTGCACTGCAGTGAATATTTAATCTAGAATTCTGCCTGCACTTCAGAAAGGGGGTTTTGGAACACAGAAGGCTTCAGAACTTTATTCAACTGCACACTCCAGTAAGCAGAAATATTTCCTATTCAGACAAGGAACTATTCATTCTTGCCTCCTTTCAAAGTGGAAAGAAAATATCTGTTGAACAGAAGATATTGCATTCACATGGTCCAAATAAGTGCTGTGGGTAGTTCTTTGTAACTTCTTGATTTGTTCTCTTGAAGTGCTTTGCAGAGAGCAATCAATGAGATAAAAAGAAAACAAATTCACCTTGAATAAGGCCCTTGAAAGGACAATAAAAAATTCAACAAAACCCTCTTAATGGACTAACAGTAAAAATCAATAGACTAGTGGGTGGTTGTATATAAAAAGATAGCAACACTGTATAGCAACATTATAATTAATATGTTATTAGAAATACTTCATATTCCTTGTTCCAGGACAGTCCTTTGATCACACAGTAATTAAAATGTTAATCTGAAAGAAACACAGCATCTGCTCTGGACAAGATCTTCCAGATGGTCAGTTTTAAAGTAGGAAGCGACTAGAGCTTCCTACTTCCATGTATATCTATCCTGATACCTAGAAAGACTTATAGAGAGACTCATATAAATGTATATACTTGCAAAATTAGGAATTATGCCAAGAATCAAAGTTATATACAGCCCTTACAATATATTCATCATTTTGAAGTCAGTCCTTCCAAATTAGAATTGAGATACAGCAAGCTCAAGTATTGTTAATGTTTTTCTACCTGTTCTATAGGCAAATGAAGGACGGGGAAAGCAACCCCAAACCCTGACATAAATGCATAGATGGAAGGAAGATGAAGTCTGACAGGAACACATTTAACTAAGAGAGGTCATCTCTGTTCGTTGATACAACAATGAATGAAAAGTGTAGGTGTTAGAAGCTATAAACCCTTAAATTCTGTCTTTAAGCTATCCCTTCTTTTTGCAAGCAGTTGATTGTAAAGCTATGGACATATTGCAAAACCAACTGAATTAGTAAAAAAACAAAACAAAACAAAACAGTTTTCTGAAGATATCTCACATACTATTCATATGACAGTTATCAGATAAGGAATAAGACAACTAGTATGGTTTAGGTCAAAATCATAGAATCATGGAACCATAGAATATCTCAAGCTGAAAGGGATCCATAACGATCAATGAGTCCAACTCCCCGCTCCTCACAGGACTACCTAAAATTAAACCATATGACTAAAATTGTCATCCAGACACTCCTTGAACTCTGGCAGGCTTGGTGCCATGACTAGTTCCCTGGGGAGCCTGGTCCAGTAGCCAACCACCTTCTTGGTGAAGAACCTTTTTTCTAATGTCCAGTCCGAACTTTTCTTGTTGCAATTTCATTCCGTTTCCTAGTGTCCTATCCCTGGTCACCACAGAGATACAATGGGCACCTGTCCCTCCACTGCCTTCCTTGAGGAAGCTGTAGACTGTGATGAGATAACCTCATCAGCCTTCTCTTCTCAAAGCTGAACAGGCCAAGTGACCTTAGCTGCTCCTCATAAGCCTTGCCCTTGAGGCCTTTCATCATCTTGTTTTCCCTCTTCTGGACACACGCTAAAGTTTTATTTCCTTCTTATACTGAGGCACCCCAAACTGCACACAGTACTCAAGGTGGGGCCACAGCAGTGCAATGGAGAGTGGGACAATCACCTCTCTTGACCAGCTAGCTCCGCTGTGATTGATACACTCCAGGACACAACTGGCCCTTTTGGCTGCCAGGACACACATATTCAACTTGCCATCAACCCAAACCCCCAGATCTTCTTCCATGGGGCCTCTCTTCAGCCTCTCATTCCCCAATTTGTATGTATAATCAGGATAATCTTGTCCAAGGTGGGGAATCTGGCACTTGCTCTTGTTAAATTTCACATGGCTGGTGATTGCTCAGCTCTCTAGTCTGTCTAGATCTCTCTGTAAGGCTGCTCTACCCTCAAAGGTGTCCACAGCTCCTCATAGTTTAGTATCATCGACAAACTTCTTTAATCACAGAATAAAGTGCTGGGGTTAACCCCCAGCCCTGAATGAGGGTTGGCATATTGATGATGCCCACAACCAGGCCCTTCCTGATTGGTTTTCCCCCAGGGTCTGGCCAGGCTTGGGTGGGCACTGCTTAGGAAATCACCACCAGGTGCCCCCACCTTCCACATTAACTTGGAGCTGGGACAAGAAGCCACCTCTGTAAGAACTGACTCTGCTTGCAGTGGGGCTGGGTGCCCTGCTCACACAGTGTATGTGGTGTGGGAGGGTTCTGGCTCTTGAAAGGGCTTGCCAACTCTTCATAGCAAGTGGAGCTCCCAGGACTGTGGGGGAAGATAATGAGTTTCTCCTGGCAGTTGCTGTATGATTTGGATTGGACTGATCACGTGGGTTCTTCCATCTCCCACGGCATGGTTCCGGAGTCAGCTCGCTCCCTTCTGCATATTCTGTGCTGTGAGTGAATGTATTGACTTGTTCCTCCCTCCAGTGATCTGCCACGTTGGAACATTGCTGTATGATTTAAGAGCAGAGGGAAGACTTTGGCTGTCGGTTTGCCTGTTGATAATTGTATCCTTCTTAGTTGGGCAAGTGATCAGCAGGATCTCTGGAGACTATCTAATCCAACCCCCCTGCTAAAGCAGGTTTACCTAGAGCAGGTTGGAAGTTTATTGAATTTCTATTTAACTTTTAAATTACTCAGAAACAAAATCAGAAATTCCTCTGTTCTTTCATGTTCATGGATATCACTGATGTTTATAAAGTTGTTTTTTTTTTTTAATCTAAAACTATGTATATATTAAAAATTCTGTTGTTCAATAGCAGTAAGTCTGCAGAGTGAAATAATTGCAAGAATTCAGTGCATGTTTTTTGGAGGTTTTACATCAGATTGTGGTTTCTAAATGTCTACTTGAAGTTCAAGGGCACCAGGGCGCCCTGGAGTGCCTTTCCTGGTTTAATTTCACCTGAAAGAAATCCTGTTCCTGTCCTCTGAGATTACTCCATGATGCCAGTCTATGCGTGATAATCAACACATTCACTTTAGAATCACATTCCTGACCCAAATAACAATGTTAATGTAGATGCACCCTGGATCTGCTTACAGACTTAATTACATTGATTAAGAACAACTATGATAATTCCTATGCTGATTCTCTCAATTAACTTCATTTACACAATGAACTATGTCAAGACAGATTCATTTTGCTTCATCTAGTGACGATTCATGGAGGAAGAGGAAAACCTACTTCTTTCTGTGATGATAATTTGCATTATTGCTGTAACTAAGAGCCATGACTGTGTAGCAGGTCTGCATGCTGATAGAAATTGTGCAAACCCAGAACAGAAAGCTGTCTTCTCCTTCCCCAGGGGCAACTGAGCATAGATGAGTGGTGGAGGCAGAAGAAGGAGACAATACTAGAGAGTAGGACAGACCTTCGTCTCAGCACAGTAGCAGATTAACCATTGTTATGCCTCTTTGTATAATTTACAAGAACAGTGGAAAAAAGAAAAATGAAATTATATTGTGCATTTTTAATTGGAGCTCATGCTATTAGTGAAGGGAGCCACTGCAGAATTCTAATTTAAAGAGTTAATAAATTAGTAAAACAAGCCACATTTCATAACCTTTCTATCCTTAGATGCTTTCTTTTGCAGACTTTAACCACCACTTCCTTTTACTTGCCTTTCATTAGGTCTCATGCTAACTATGGTTAATAGGCTTGGTGGGGAGGGG
>NW_008615483.1:0-77284 GCF_000691845.1 Merops nubicus
CAACCTAAAGGATTCTATGATAATATTAGTTGCCACACCAAAACTGTGGTATGAGTCTATTGCCCTACCAGGCCATCAAGAATGTCTATGGATTTTTAGACATATTTAGAATTAAACTTTTTAAGTTTTCATTTTAAAGTGATATTTTCCTTTAAAGTTGTGACCTAGATTAAACAAACACCAATAAAAAGATAAAAAAGTTTAAAAGTGGATGGGAAGTGAACTAAAATACAAATTAAATAATATATTTCATTGGGAATTGAAGTATTTTATATGGATCTAAAAATCTTTCAAAAGCTTGATTGGTTATTTCAAAAAAAAAATTCTTGATTTGGTTATATGGTTCTTTCAAAACTATTCTCACTTTCTCATTCTCTATTCTTTTTTGTTGTTCTACTGAACCAAAATACGAATATTCATACAATTTTTTTCTGAGCTGACTGTTATTTCTCTGCATGTGTTCCAGTCCTAACCAGAAAAACCTGAGATTGCAGCTTTCACTAGGAAAATACTAGTACTACAAAGGAGTAGTAAGAAGCCCTATGCTTTTTAATTATATGAAGCCATTGAGATAAAATTGAAAGCTATTGAGACAAAGTTAAAAAAAAAATAATCCAGAAATTATGAGCACTGCTCCTTCTCTTACTTGCTACTAGAGGTTCTTAAAGATGCCTTTCTTTTCAGTACAATTCATAGTGATAACTCCTTCCTTTGTACACCAAAATTGCTAACAAAGGATAGGCTGTTCAGCTCCAATTCCAGATGTCAAAGCTTTTGTTGCTTCTCTTTCCAAACTGAAGAAAGATTTCTATACCTAACGGTTTATCTAATTCTTCCACCCACACCAGCTGATCCAATAACAGATATTACCTCTGCCTGCAAACATTGTCTCACCTGTACTTTTTTTTTTTAATTATCATTACAGCAACCACTTTAGAGAGAGACATTTTCTAGACAGCATTTTGTAGAGCGTCTCTCTGTCTCCATTGACTAGGGGAATGCAAGGGACTTCTAATTTAGGCACTTCATTAAGTAATTTGGGACTAATCTGTGCAAGAGAGCTTCTTAAATCTTGGTCCTTGCTGCCTCACCAGGTAACCAACTATTCAAGCAATTCTAAAGATTCCTCCATTACATGGTCAAAATGTCAATACAGAAAAACCACACCATAGAAGTCCAAACGTAGCATTGATTTAATTTACGTTTTTAGACATATAGCTTTTAGATTGCAGAAAGAATTCCACAGAAAGAACTCGACAGAAAGAATTCCAAATGCCTGAACTTTATCTAAGGGCTTCTTGCCACCAGGGACCCTAGTGGGAGGATGCCTCAGCCTCTGTGGACCTGCAGTCTCACACTACTGTGTTGCAGCTTCCAGGCACACATTCCATTCAAAAGAGAATGAAATCAAGGAATGCTGTGATGCATCCTGTGTGATTTTCACTAGGAAAACACTTTCTTGTGATATTCTAGGCAAACTCTCTTGAAGCAGGGAAACCACAGCTTACTCAATGCTCTGAAATTGCTTCTGTGGCAAGGTTGGAAAACTGTCTTTTAAACTGTTGTTTAAACTTTCAGGGGCTCTGTGTGGGTCTTTCATACTGGTGCCTGTCTGAATGTTCAGCGATGTCAAAGGAAACTGTTAAAGGAAAGGCTGTAGAACTTAACAGGAAAGGTGAGACAATGGCCAGATAAGAGCTTCAGGTTCCCAGCTTTAAAGGATTTCAGATAACAATGGCTAGGCCATCAAGTGATGGGAAGCATTTGCCTGTCTGGCTCCATCTTTTCTGGGATCAAAAGACATGGAAAAACCTCAAAGACTCTTGAAAAGGGAGGGGACTCAGGAGTTCTCAGATTGTGTCAGTGAAAAAGCGCTGACAGGCTCCCTCCCCCCACATTAAAGGAGGGTGCAGACGAAGTTCTTTGGTTTTGCCTTTATTTTTTTTTTCTACACAGAAACTGGGAATAAAAAAGGTCTTTCTGATACGGTGGAAAAATCTTGGTAAATATTGCATGCAGGTAACACGAGTTGAAAAATAATTTTCCCAGTATTGCCTTCTTTCTGACTAAAAAACCTCCAACTTTGCTTTCCATTATAAATGTTTTCCTTATTACTGTAAAAGATGTTTGGGCTCCAGGAAGAGAGCTCTTACAACGGTCAAGACCAGTTATATCTGTCTCTTATTCCTAGGTAGGAGGATGATAACATGTCAGAGGATGTAATTTGTATACTTCTCTAAGAATGGGCTCAATGAAGCCTATCACTTTTGAGGGTGCATTCGTAGTCATCAGTGTCTTACACTGTGTATGTCACCCTGTGCATAGTAGTAAGAACACCACGCAGAACGCATTGAGACCAGAATATTTGTGTTTCTCTCAGAAGACTCCTCTGAACACAAAGACTGAGGCCATCCACTCACCCAGCATGTGGACCATTTACTGCTTTCCCATAAATATCTGTAGCCCACGTGCTACCTGACCGAAATAGAACTATCAATCATGAAAGCATATGAACAAGAACAAAATTATTCATACTGTCAGGAGGCTATCCAGCTCTGTTTGGACCTGTGGTGGCTATTACAGGAACATGTCACAGATGTTGAAGTTTTCAAGCATTCAGGATTTGATGACAGCCTTTTTAGCAATTGTTCACAAACAATCATAATACATCAGCTGTCCTTCTCCAGCACTTGCTTTAATACTTCTCTGTAAAACATTTCAGGAAGTGTTAGTAAACCTGGACTAATTCTGGTGTCGGTGGAAAGAAGGTATCTTGGGAACGTATTCTCTCATACCTCTGTTAGCTGTTTTTGGATGAGATGACTCAACCTCCAGAGCTGCATATGTCTTTACATTGGCAATAGAGGGGGAGTCAGTTTACTGAATGAATTTTCTTATGCTCTATTACTTGTCAGTATCTTGACTTAAATATCTCATATATGTATGTAATACTAGAGATCTGTAAACCAGGACCCACAACAAACTTTCAGATAATTGAATATTTTTAATCTTAAGAAGAAAACACTGGTACTGTCATCCTGAATAATTAAACGGTAGCTGCAAAGAGGAAAGAAACATGTTCAATTAGTCCACTGGGTTAGGAAAATAATAGCTGCCTAACATTGCTGTAGGGTGTATTTAGGTTAGTTTTGAAGGAAAACAAGTATGGTTATTGATTAAATGAGCAGCCAATCTAGATTATGGGATCTCTGTCCCTGGAGGTTTTTGAGATCTGGATGGGCAAACATCTGTCAGGAGCACTGAACATTTATCATGCGTGATCTACCGCACTGCAAGAAACAGCTGATCTTACCAGGTTCCATCTATCCCTGTTTTCTAAGGTTAATGTCTATACTGATAAGTTAAATCTACCTAGGATAATTTTCTGACACGATTCCAGTAATGTGTATCTATAGCATTAAACTACCTTGGCCATCCAAAACAAGGTGACCAGCTCCACCCTACTCAAGATGGACACTGGTCTGTGCCAGCTGCCAAATCATGCCTAGAAACTGTCGGGGAAGTTGCTGATTGAAGTCAGCCAAAGATGTCTGGAGATCCTTCTAGCATTGGCACAGTGTGGATGATCAAGACAGAGTGCTGGGGAAGATTGCCTGGCCTGATTTAATTTGCTGCTATAGCTATAACCTTTATATATTAAATATATATATCTATATATACATCTATAATATGAAATAGAGCTCAATGTTCTTTACTCCTGAAAATAATCAATCCTTTCCTGCTTGTACTAACTAGCTAGTGAAGATCCTCTGTAGCTCTCATATTTAGACTTCTATCCTTTTTTTCTCAGTAGAGGGCATCCTTAGTACAGTCACTTCAGTAGTCTGTATCCACAGAGCAGAGTGGGAGAAAACCTCATATTGCCTCCAAAGTAGACTAAACTGAGTAAACACTTGGTATATGTGCATATTTATGAGAAACACCAGGTCTTGTGGAATAATTTGGGCCAGTATTCACTTGAACAGGCTTTCTCCTCTTCACCATAATAGGGAAAAAAGGGGAAATAGGGACTGGAAGACTAGAAAACACTTGCAAAAATGTGTTTCTTAACCTTTGTTTTGAGTAGAGAAAAAAAGACAGTGTAAGGATGGATTTAAAATAGCAAATACAAGTTCTTGTCAGAAGAAGGAGGAGAGACTTCTCCATTTACTTTAATTAAGGTTCTCCGCAAGCTCTTTTTTTCCCCTTAGGTTTGGGAGCTTGGCAGGCTTTATGTTCTTTAAAAAAATCCGCCTTGCTCACTAGGCAAATTTTCCCATGCTTTCAAAGCTGTACTGTTTAAGCAATCCAATGTTAATCCGACCACAGTCTAGCTTTTGCTTTCTTCCCAACAGCTTGATAGCTCTGCGATGGCTGCTGTCCCCTCCGATGCAGGGGAGACAGTGATGTCGCTGTCCAGCACGCCAGTGGTAACCACCGCGGCACAAATAACGGATTGATAACAGGCATGTGTTCCTCACCCCCAGAGCATGTGCATGGGTAAGCCAGCTGCAAATGATTTATTTTACGTACCAAAGCTACACTAAATCAAGCCAAACAATATTGCCTTTTTTTTTTTTTTTTATAAGAGGGAAGTATTTCCCATGAAGCTGGTGACTTCTATCTGTTAGCTTATAATCTCTATAACCCAAATGTTTTCCTTTATAACACTCTGCCAATGGTAAGCATCAAAAAAAAAAAAACCTGAAGACAGTCTCTAGGAGTCTGTGTTAACTTAATAACTAGGAGAGTGAGCATGCAACTGAAATGAAGAAGGCACGTCTAAAAAAAGAGAGAGTATAAAGTGAAAGTCTAAATAGTTTAGAGATCCCAGCCTCTGAAACGAGTTTATTCACCAAGTCTGATCTGTAAAGAGTTACCACCATGAATATTTTGAAAAGCAGATTGGTGTAAAACTTGAATCGAATCCCTTAAAACTACCTGATCTGTATTGCTCATCATTGGTGGCTTTTACATTTTTACATGCATTTAATGTTCATGTAGGATTCTGGTTGTATCTGGCAACAGGGAAAAAAATATGGAGGAAGTTTTAAAAGATGCATTGTTTCATCTTCTTCTGACAACTTCATTATAAAGGAGGTTTACAATCAAACTTATGTTAAAAAGTGTAACATTTCTTTATTAGAAGCTAGATTTGAATGACAATAATTTTACTACGATTGTTTTTGATGATAAACTGGAAACAGCATACAGTGATCACTACCACATGTATTTAGACTGGGGTTGGCTAGACGTGTATTCTCCCAGGGAAACTGGGTACTTCAACTGGATTTCATTTTTTAAAATTTATATCTCACTGAGAAATTTCCAACTTAGTTTCCAATCTATTTATTCACAAGAATTCTTAGGGTTTCCACTAACTGTTGCAGATGTTCTTTGCTAGCTGGGGTTCCGCAATCTTGGAACAAGCTCTCGGGAAAGAAAAGGCCTATTTTATGGGATCAGGCTGTTTATTCACACTGAAGTCAAAAGGACTAGCTGTATCATGTTGCAAACAACAGCAAATTATCTGAACAGATAGATTCCTTTTCATTACAAGGATAAATATGCACGTACACACACATACGCACGCAGACAGACACACAGACATATACACACATATGCATGAGCTGTTTGGGAGTAAATCTGAATGAAAATGAGGGAGGGTTGAGGTTAGGAAAAGTTAATGGGAAAAAAATAACCCCCTTGGGCTTAACTCTACTCCTGTCAGAGAGTAATAAAGGAGTTTTGTTTGTTTTGTTTTGTCTTGTTTTTGCCCCAAATAAAACAGATGACTGAGGCCTGACCCTGTTCTCAGCAAAATGATTGTAGAAGCTGGAGTTGGAAGCTGAGCAAAAAGGGGCACTTGTTGGTGCCTGGCCAGAGAGAGGGGAGCTTGAAGGTTTAGGGCCTAAAACAGTGGTGTGACATTAGTGTCAGAGAGTTTGGACTTCTTTATTTATGGAAAAAGCATCCGTGTCTTTTTAGGTGCAGAAGTTAGATGGATGCAGTGGTAACAAAGGACTCACTTTCTCAGAGATTGTTAAGAGCTGCCAGATAAAATTAGGGTTTCATGAAAGGCTGAGAGAGTGCAGACGCTCATAAATAACGATGCTGTCCTCCTTCCTTCAACAGCGCTGCAGAGGGGCTTTTCTGGCAGCAGGCACTGTGTTAATGCTTTTAATATGCTTTGTAAATTATTTTTATTTTTTAATGAAAGTCTTGCACGTTTTGAAAAGGATGTATTTTTTTTTTTTAAACAGAAACCCAAAAGCTATTTTTGTTAAAACAGTATAGCCATCTTCTCTTCCTCATCCAGAGTGTGGAAATATTTCTTTGAAAATTCATAAAGAACTGCATAAACCACATAGCCGTGAACCTCCTTGGAGTCACTGTGTCCCCCAGAGGTGCATCTCTGCATGTCAACTGTACCCTAGGTTGCACCTTACTTGGTGAGGATGGGAGCAGAGGGGGGAAACAGTTTGTCACTCCTTATATTTACAACAGAGGTTGTGCTGTATCATCTTTGCTCCAGCCCAGTGGTCCCAAGTGGTCAGCAGAAAGTTGGAAGTGAAGAAAGGTGACAGAAAGGTTTTTTCTCTAATCCTTTGTCCCAGCCCAGAAATAGCCCAAAAATTTCTTCTTAAACATGAAGGTTTAACGTAATTTAAAATAATGACAAAATGCATATCTGTGTCAGGCTTCAAAATTAACTGCTACGTGGCAACACATTGTGCCTAACCAAACAGGTGTTTGCACTGACCTAGGCATTGTCACATGAGTCAGATGATTCAAAACAGCTCAGTGTAAATGAGAGTCAGGGGAAAACCCCTTTTTGGGTTTGTTCCTTACTCCTTGTCTATTAGAAGTAAAACTACTCCACTGGCTTTTTTTTTAAATAGAAGTAGGCACAAGGACAGATCACAAAAAAACTTCACAAGCCCTAAGAAAACACATAATATTTGGCTGAAATCACCCTTCTATTGTAAGCTAAAAAAGTCCAAACAATTGATACAACAACAATAGCAAGCTTTCCCTTACTCTGGAGTGCTGGCATCCTCCGTGCCTTTTGGTTCTGTTTCAGAAGGAAATCCACCTTCCAGGCATTCAGTCCCAGAAGCTCCATGGAACAGGTGGTCTGTAAGCTCCAGGGGAAACCGGCAGGCTGAAAGGGAAAAGCTCCCCATTGCCTCCTACCATAGCTCAAGAAAATACTCCATTATTTGTGTTTCTTTATTGAAATACAGTCTCTTTTATAGCTGTGGCAATACAGACAGCTGTTCCATTTATTTCAAGTGCTCCCTGTTTCTGGAGTAATCATTTAAAGCTGGTAGCTGAACCTCTGAGCAGAGTCTGCTTGACTTCTTAAATAGGAGTGAAAACTCAGAGTCTGAAGATTGACAGGAACTTTTCTGGTAGTTCTAGTTAATTAATCTAAATTTTATTATTCCTTTCTATATCTTGCAGCCAGGTAGTCTTTCCAGAGGAACTGAGGAAAAATAGTAAAAAAATTTGTAAATGCCTGCTTCAAAACAAAATCTTTATGTGCAATCTCTCCTTAGTGTAATCTCTCCTTAGATGAGGAGTTTGTTCTTCCCTTGACCAGGCTACATTGCTGCCAGTCCAGTGACTCCAGAATTTGTGAGTCACATCTGTAAAGGAGCTGGGGCATGTGCATCATCATATATTGCACTTGCCTTTCCTGTTGCTACTGTCAGTGAGAGCTGCCAATTTCATCAGCATGGCTAATGGTTCTAATTTATTTTTGGTTTATATTGGCTTCAGTGAAAACAAGTGCAGTAACCTTCCGCTTTTGGTGGCACCAGTAGAACTACATTTGTCACGCCACAGAACAGCCAAAAGAAATACAGCTATTTCTGGGAAACAGCCTTATTTACATTTTACATTCTTGTTAGTGCCATATTGTCATAGCTGTCTGTATACTTAACAGGCTTGGACACAAAAGACCTGGAGAAGGATTGTAAAAGAAGCAGGGAAAAGTGGAACAAAATATGTGAAGTAGTGTAAATAACAGAGAAAACTGTCACTTGATACTGAAACACAAAATTGGGAAAAGATACTACTGAAAAGAAAAACATTGGTAACATGAAAGGAGGAATTGACAGAATCTCAGGTTCTGTGCTGCTACATTAAAACAATAGGAACCAAACACAATGGTACAACTATAAATAGATGCATTCTGGCCAGTCCAGGTGTGTGTGGACTCTGCTGTCTGCAAACAGCCAAAGCTGGCTCTTGGAACCTCTAAAAGCCACAGCTGGGCCCCTTACTTTCCTTGTTACATGAATGTCTGGGACTTTTTTCCTGTTATATCTAGGTAGTAATTATGTATAAACAAAAATACGTATAATGTATGTGTATTAATGTATTAATGTAGTTTATTTGTTCAGGACCAGGAATGGAATGTACCAGATGAATCTTGTACATCATTGGTAGAAGAAAGTCACAGGAGGGCCAATGTTTTCCAGAGCACACCTGTATGATGTTAATCAAAATGTTAGCCCCTAAAAGTGAGAAAGAAAGGGACTGAGCTTAAGACATTGGAGAAATGTTGAACAGTACTGGGTGTTGCCAGTCTTGGTAGACACCATAAAAATTGTAATCTTGGCTTGGAAGACAGGGGCTATGGGGAAGGCTAAAATATTTCAAGACTGATAGATAAGCATATATGTTTTAAAAAAATTGTCTGAAATAAATGCAAATTGCAGCCTGTACTGAATTCATAAATCTGCAGTGCACACTGAAGAAGTGTTAAAGGGAAATGATGTTCTTCATTCATTGGCAGACTGGCAGAAGAAGAGATTAATCACTATCATTTTCTTCTGTAATTTCAAGGGGTGTGGAGAAGCTCTCAGAACAATTCAAATATCTGAATTGCAGAGCACTAAGTGAAAGGAGACAATTGCAGCTGATTTCTATGAACTATTGCCCAATGGCAAAATATATTTTCTTTTTGAGGAACACATATTCCAGATATCCGCTGCTGGCATTTTGTCATCTACTTCATCGGATGCTGTGCTTCCTATTTTGGATCATATACTGAGCACATGTGGTAACTAGCTTTTATCAGATCTGACAGCAGCGCACTGTTTGATAGACCAGTTTCTGAAAAATGTGTGGAACTTTTTGGATTTAAACACAAGGAAGTTCAAACTCGGTTGGCCATCCTCCAGAGGGCTTTATGCAAAACTACTCTGGTTGAAGATTATTAAATGCATTGTCTCAGAAACATCTCTAAATCAATTCTGAGACATTACAAGTCCATAGCTTGTCACACTATAGGGAAATTGTCTGGAAAGTTTAATTTCTTGAAGGCAAGTAAAGATTACTTTTTCAGATATCAAGCAGAGGAAGCCTGATTGTGACATCTCCATAAATGCTCAGGTCACAGCTGCTCATTTTAAAGCCAAGAAATAGTCTATGAAAGAGGGATGACAAAAGTTGTCTTTGGAAACTCTGGGTTCAGGGTCTGGCTCGGAGAATATGAATCTTAAAAAGACATGACACTATTTCTATACACATTCCAGTCATCGGAGAAAAACTCTATAGAATTTAAAGACAATACTCATCTTTCAGACAACTCATCAATTTGTAAAGCAGAGAGATCTCTCTTGAATTTTATCGGTTGGCTTCCAGACTTTTAGGAAGGATCTAATTCTAAATTAATTTCTACAGAACTTTTCTCTACATCTTTATTGGCTTCATCTCTATTATATTCTATGGGATTTTCCACACGGATGAGAAAAAGTCCTTTATTACCTGAAACAAGGGTAACCCACCCATTTAGAAGCCATGGGGTGAGGGTATGTGTGTGTGGCACAGTTCAGTGTCATGCAGAGACCCTGGAAGCAGCCCCAGCTGATCTTGCAGGGCTATGGGAAGCATTATAGCTGTTTGAACACAGGACACCACCCCGGCTCATACCGTGGGCTTCTCAGCTGAGCTTGTTATCTTGTAGAAGGTGCGCTACTGATGCAAAGAGTTTTTTTGGTGGTTCACAGTAACCTATTTAGATTTCATTTGGCCTTTTTGGGGCATCACATCGTGTTAAGTAGATTCTTCAAAGGTGGCTGGAAGGAAGAAAACACTTGGGTGAGAGATGACTCATCCAACGTAAGTTAAATTCACTTCATCCCCTGTGGAAGGCGTCAACAAATGGGAATGCCAAACGCAATTATTTACTGTTGATCATGATCTTACAGATTATCTTTGAAGAAATAAGCATCTTAATGTACAGTGAAGAAGAGGAAAGCATTTCTAGTGTGGCTGAGCAGGTTAGCCACAGGCCTAGAGGTCTGACCTGAGGCACTTGAGCTAAAGTTTTCAAATGCCTCTGCCTTCCCACTTGTGCACTTTAACACAATGAGAAACCAGTTCTTCCAAAGCACATATGAATCTGATCCCAGACTATGTCTGAGATTTTAGAATAAAGGTTTAGAGCTTCCTAGAATGTACCTAGAATGAACTTGATGTACTATAATTCACTCCATTTTGCGGTTATTTTTATTATTCTGAAGGCAATCTCCCCATATCATACAGTTTATGATTTCCAGTAATAACAAAAAAAATTTTTTTTTTTTTTTTGCAAGTGGCTGGCTGTTTCATCTGTACAAAGATAACTGCAATTTCAATTTAAAAATTCATTCCCTTTGCAAGAGCCAGGGATTTCGTTCACCACATGTGTCTAGATTCCTTTACATTATCCTAACACACACACAATTGTTAGCCTAAACTTTGACAATGAAATTAGTGTCATGGATAAAAAAAAAAAAAAGAGTTTTAGCCTCTAGGTGCACCTGTTTACAGCAACTAGGCAGGCTCAGTCAGGGAGTGTATGTGTGTCAGTTTGCCACTGCAGCTGTTCCAGTACCATAAAATCCATAGTATTTATTAAGTTTTAAGCCTTTCTGAACTCCATAACTTTCGCTTACAAAGGGAGGCTGTAATACTATGTCTGGACTGTGATAATAGTTCAGATAAAGATCCAGCATGTGACTCCTAATGACAGCATCGAGTCTATTGGAAGGAACTATATCAAACTATATGCAGTAAAGCAGACAGCAAATATGAACCATGAAGAATTAATGATTAACTACTCGCTGCATGCTTCACTGGGAACAGCACTGCCATTGAAGGAGTCTGCAACCTCTGGGGAAGTAGCTAACTCACGTCCTGGAGTTACACAACAAGGTAAAAATCACAAATGCACGCCTTAAACTTTGGGTGTGTGTTTTTCAGTGCAAGAGAGTTATTTCATTCACAAATAAATGTCAGTTCTTGTTCATGTCCATAGTCTTGCAGGTGATTCTATATGGCCAGGACACCCCTGTACCTTCAGCAGACCTACCCCCCCTGCACACTAAATTTAATAGTAGTCCCAGCCATATCATGGATTCAGATATGGCATAGGAGTTCCAGTCATGACAAACAACCAAATTCTTAGATGCTGTATTACATGTTCAGTATTCTTTAAAGACTTTTTATTTTCTTTTGCTAGAAGGAAGCTGTGTAGGATTACACTCGTTAATCTTTGTGCCTTCTGTAATTTCAGCAACCTGCAATGTTTGAGAACTGACTTTGGTGATGCCACCTTGTAAATTACTTTAATGGTAACACCCACAGCTTCAGAATAATGTCATTGAGACAACTGTCTGGAAACCCTGGAGAACCTAATGCCATGGCTCCTGACAGGCTGTGAAGATGGCATCTGTCTTCTTTCGTTCCTGACAGTGAGGAAATGCTGCCTTGCAACTGCTCTTTTCCTTCTGTGCAAGGTACAAGTCTTGGCCACTGCTGCCCTCAGAATTCAGTGGGAACTAGAAAAAGTGGGCAGGAGCACCTGCCTCTCCCAGAGATGAAATCCTGTTGTGAGTCACCACTGTCCATGTCAACAGCTTGAAAGCCAGCCTGCTCTGCTGCAGGACAAGGTAGTGGTGAGCTGGGGACCTGCCTGGCTTGTGAGTCCCTGGGTCTACACATCCTCAAAGGCACACTGCAGCTGAAATCGTGACCTGCTCCCCCCCATTCTGAGTGCCAGGGATGCATAAGTGAGGAGTGGTGCTGTACAGAACACTTTCTGTAAACAATGGAGGAAAGCAGACAATCTCAAAGGACAATTCGGTGTGCCTCAGATTTAAATCACCTAACTGTAGACGACTTCATTGACAGTGTGAAATTATGAGGCTTCAACCTTAAGGCTTGCTGGAAGTGCACGTTTTTTTACCTAGGTCAAGTGCCAAGTACAGAAATTATGTTTATACCAATACAGTTCTATTTATGGCACTTCTATTTATCTTGCAATCATGAATGGGTCTAATGAAAATGAAGATGAGCTCCAGCATATTGAGGAAAGTAGGTTATGATGTTCTCATCCTAAAACTACAGAAAATTTTCAGGGTTAAATAAAAAGTACTTAATGCTTTGGGTCAGTGTTTTGGCCCAGACTGGTGCAACTCTTAATTGCTCCACCTCCTGGCACTGTATCCCATCACTTTATAACCAGCACAGCATATGCTGATTCCATTTATATTCTTGCAATGTCTTTTACATTTGTTTTCTGCTGCTAGATCAGTGGGAATTTGGAGGGCTCCGACTTAGTTATGTGATATGATAGGTATGAACATCTTAACCTTCTGTGGTGGACCGACCTCAGCTGGCTGCCAGATTCCCACCCAGCCACTCTCTCACTACCCCTCTTCTACAGGACAAAGGGGAGAAAATAGAATGGAAAAGCTCATGGACTGAGATAAAGATGAGGAGATCACCAATTACTGTAATGGGCAAAACAGTCTCTACACAGAAAAACTAATTATATTTTGTTGCAAGTCAAAATACACTAGGATAGTGAGAAACAAAGACTAAAATTAATACACCTTCACCCTCTTCCCTTTCTTCTCAGGCTCAGCTTCAGCCCTTTGTTCCCAACTCCTCTACCTCCTCCCCCAGGAGTGGTGCAGGGGAATGGAGAATGGAGTTAGGAGTCAGTCCATAACAGCTCATCTCTGCCACTCCTTCCTCCTCGCACTTTTCCCTTCCTCCAGAGTGAGTCAATCCATGGGCTGCAGTTCTTTTCAGGAGCCAGCTCTGGCATGGTGCAGGGAAACAATACCTAGTCCATGTTGGTCTCCTCTAGGGGCTGGCTGGAATCTCTGTTCAGGTGCCTGGAGCACCTCCTCCCCTCCTCCTCTGACTGGTGTTAACTCTGTTTTTACTCTTTCTTTTTGTTCCCTTCTCCACTCTCTATCCTGTTTTTTTTTGTTTGTTTGTTTGTTTGTTTGTTTTTTTCCCTTTCTTAAACACGTGTTGCCCAAGGTGCCACCGCTGTGGCTAAGGGTCTCAGTGGTGCCCTGTGGTGGGGCATTTGGAACCAGACACTTGCCCCCAGTACAGCTCCACAGAGGTCCAGATCCATAGGAAGATTTACTCTTTTTTTGTCTCATCTGACCATTGAGCATTGCAGCCAGTTTTATCAACATGTAAATCTACAGCTATTTGTGGGAACTCTCTCACCTACTGTATTCATCCAGAAGTCAGGTCTCTAGGCTACAGTTACTGATTAGGGTCCCTCTACATTCAGTGGAGAGAGACAGGCACCTGCAGATGCATGTTCAGTACATCCTAAGCTATGGATGGATGGCTGGGCTAGATATCCCTTCAGCAGGCTTGTTCCTCTCCATCAGCTATGGAGGCAGATGACACAAGATATTATTTCCTCCTTTCTCTTTCCTGAAGGCTGCTGGATGTCTGTTCTCAAATATGTCTTTCTGCCTTTCAGAGAGGAAATAGCCTTTTCTACATGACAATCTAATTTTAGTGCTCTGTAGATCAAACAACTTCTAGAATTTCACCATCATGGCAGTCCAGCACCTATTTATGGAGATATCACACCACATTACCACAGCAGGCCTTCATGAAGTTTTCTGCAGATTTTGGAGTCTTTGGGCCTTGGGTATTTGCATTCATGTATGTGTTTGTGTGTGTGTGTGCATACACTGCTAAAGGGAAGAGGTTTGGGAGTGGGTTTGAGTGCAAGACCTGTGATCATCTGTCCTGGTCAACAAGTCGCTTTTTGGCTCTCTTTTGGACCACTCCAACTGGCTGTCTCCAAGATGAATCTTCTCAGGAAACCCCAAGGCAATCAGTGCCAAATGACTTTTGATTTAGCAGCAGAAGCACAGCTACTGCCTGTGCTGTAGCAACATCAGATTATTGTGTTAGATGGGCCTGAGGAACAAATAAAGTACTGGGTTCCAAGGAAAAAGTCAGGAACTGTTTTTATAAATAAAGATGTGGAATGATGACTCTATGAGAGCGGTCCAGTTTTTCAAACAAAGGCATTTGGAGCCATTTGAGATACCCTGGGGTACCAAACATACCCACTCAGTACTGGGAAACACAGCACAGAGCCTATGGGGATTTGCTTCTGGCATGGAAGCCAGACACCTACTGGGCTATCCCGTGGTGCCCACAGTCACAACAGGGCTGTACGTTTAGGCAACCGTGTCATACACTTCTTCGTTAATCATAGCTTTACACACTTTCTTTAAGGAATTGATTTCAAAATAAGTTTTTCCTTTTATTCTTTTCCACACAGGTACTTAGGGAATTATGATATACTTACTGAAATCAAGTAGCACTTAATGTTATGAGTAGACATTACTTTCAGTATTATTTAGAATAGTGACAACTCTGCTGATGAATGTGAGAATTGCAAAACCAGACCAATAATGAATGTATGAGAAAGGGGAACAGTTCTGAATATTCACTATTAATTTGAATGATTTTTATTAGGAAAGGAATTCTTTCTTTTAATGAAAAAGAATTTTGGAATCATCTAAATAGTTGTCCAACCTGTTTTTTAAATTAATCATTGTTTCGGATTCTCCAGTTTTAGATTTATTTTTTTTTTAATGATCATCCTTGTATTACAAAACCACATTTTCTTTTAATTTAGTGGCTGCTTTCCAAAGGAGGAAGTTAAGAAAATACAGCAACTTTATAGCCAGAGTAAGATAAATAGTACTGTCCTGAGAGAATGCTATTTATACTCCCTTTGTATTTGTATTTCCTATTCTGTCCTCTTCCCCATTCCACTGACTGTAATTAAAATCAAAGCTTCTGAAGTAATTTTACATTTCCTTTCCAGTGTTAATGCTGTTTTACCCCCTACAGAAATTATAGTGGTGTGATTGCTAGTGCAGGCAAGCTAAAAAGGACAGCTAACACTTTCATCTGTGCTATTTAAACCTGCTTTTTGTAGGCAAGTCGTTATGATGAAATAGGTGATGTTTCACAAATGTATTATCATGAGTAGAGTCTTCATGTTGCACGTGTTCTAACAACCACATTGCTGTGCAAAAGTACTCATCTTTCTGAATGTGGATCCTCTTCTAGGAAGAAGAGGAGGTTAGCTGGATTTCAGCTGGGGTGGTCACAGCATTTAGATTTGCTCTTTGTTCAGTCTGTATACAGAAATATGTGCTTATGGTGCTTAGTTTGTCTTCTGGAGCTCCTCATAGACACTTGCTTCTACATCAAGAGCAGAGAGAAAAATATTGCACCATTTATCAGGACTGTATTGCTCACTTATGGTGGGTGATACACGTCAGGTGTAGGCACATAACGCTGTATAGACCTGGGTGCTTAAATTACCCACTCTAGACCTGGTAGTAGGCTATTCTATCAAAGTAATGCTACCGTCATCATCATCAACTTGGCAAAGAAGACCTGGAAATAGTCCTGGCTCATGGACTCCAAGTAGCTGCGATCAGATAAGGGACAAAGAGAGGAAGCGTTTCAGGGACACCCTTGTCCTCAGTGACTGTGTCTGCACAGCAAAATGCATTTGTTAAGCAGATGGAAAATAGCCAAATGTCTGTAGCTGGGGCTGTAGCTGTGGAGGTGCTGCTGGGGCAGCAGCTGTGGGCAGCCATGTGGGCTGGTGGGAGTGATCCCCAAGTTGTGGCTCCCTGAGGCAGCTCACAAGTTTGGTCTCACAGAGAACCAGTTGCTTTGTTTAAAAATACAAAAGCTGGAGAGTTAATTAGTGCTTATGAATTAGCTTAAGGACATTAGATAAACACGAGTGTTTTGGGGGGGGAGTGCCAAGATATCTGGCAATCTAAGAATAACTATTATTTCCTAAATTATTTCCCTGTATGAATAATGGACTGGCTGTGGTGGAATCCTCCTGAAACACCTGTCCTGCTCTGATTAACTAGGTTAAGCCTAACAGAAGGTCTGGATTTAGGTGTAGGTGCACTTTGGGCACCACAGTCATTTAATGAGTCTCATTATGAGGGCAATCATAACATGCTATTTTTTCTATGTGGTACTGGGCAGGAATTTCATGAGACTGAAACCCATTAATACAAAATGCATAAGAAACCATGACAGAATTATCCTGCTAAGAAACTCATATCTTTTGGAACTTACAAGTCACTGTAAGCAAATGGGAAAAACAAAACAAAACAAAACAAAACAACCCGAAACAATGCAGTGTTAATTGGCAAGGCTTTTTCAGGATGAAGAAATGTTCTTTCATACAAATCCAAACAGAGCCAGGCACAGTGGAGGCTGATCTCTATTTAGGATCTACAGACAACATAGGAAAACTGCACAATCTGAGGCTTCCTCATCATACTGTTTTGAAGGTGGAATAGAGGTGTCAGAGTTAAATCCCTCAGAATACCTGAGCTCCAGGAAGGACCAGCACTGTCCAGCATCGAATGACAGTAAGAAATGCTGATATAAACCAGCAAAACATCTTTATCCATCTCTCTTCTGAAGCCAGTGACTGGTTTAAGTAACGCTCAGTCATACCTAGAGCTTTTCCAAATCAGTAATGTGCGTAAGAGCTGTCTGGCAGATGTGGGATAAATCCCAGACGAAGGCAGGGCACGCTGGATGGGCTGCACGTGCAGCGCGAGGGGCAGTGCTCGGGCCGGCCGTGCTGCTGCTCCCCGGAGCTGATGGGTGAAGGTGGGTGGCCAGACAGGGCAACTCAGGGGAGACGGGCCCGAAATGTCACACAGCTGGCGACCCCAGATAGAAAGCTTTTGACCTGTGCCAGGGCTACCAGACATCCAGAAGTCGCAAACAAAACTATAAATGTATCAAGATATGCCTAGAGGGAACTTCTCAGAAGAAAGCAGGGGGGGCACATTCAGAAAAATTTGGAAAAGTCTGCTACGTGCTAAAGTGCCTGCAGACAGTGACATGAAACAGATCTCAACTCTCCCCAGTGTTTTTTGAGGTTAGAACAATTTTTTTTTAAACATTGTTAGTTCTTGTGAACTCACAAAGGTTAAAATGTGATCAAAGTAACAGTTTGTTCATTAATAATATGCCTTAGACCTGAGCAGTGATCCTTAATTGCAAAATGGGTAGGACTCAGCCTGGCTTTCTGATTGGCTTTAGGGAGCTTGAATGCATGGCCTTATTTCACTGCAAAGCCCTGGCAGACTTTGCACATTAAAATTCTAAACTGTCTAAGTAGGTGTGAAACTAATTTTGTGTTTATTTTTTAAAAACCACCTATGATCATTTAGGGCCATCCACTTCACTTTGGGAGGCCCTTACCTAGCTGCAGGTGGGCCCTAGGAGACAATAAAGCCCACCTCAGAGAGGATAATTTCTTAAATATCATAACCTGAATATTTATAGCTTCTGGAATCGTTGTAGCTACTTATCCATGTTTCCAGCCACAACTTTTCTTAATAAGAAGGGCTTTGAAAAACTTGCTAAATCTGGACATAAAAGGAAACAGAAGTTTTCCTAGTGCAGTGGAATTTTTTAAAAGTCACATAGTAACTTTATTGATGAAACAAGGAAGAAAGCACTTTTCCACCAGACTTTGCAGAGCTTATTTACAAAACGCAAGATTATTTCATTAGTGTGTAGGCAAGGCAAAGTCATGAGGAGGTTTCCTGCAGGGTGAGGACAGTTATGTGCTAGCCATTTCTCCAGCGGGTTATCTTATTCCTTTGCTTGCGGTGTTTTAATATGTTTATGAGAGAAAAACCTTGGAGGAAAAAAACTTTCAAGGAGAGGTGAAAGAACTCAGAGACATTTTGGCATTTTAGAGGCTTATTTAACGTGTAAAAATGCATGCTACATCCTATTTACACAAATGCAAAAATGTTTTCAAATCACTTTGTGCATCTTTAATTCATATTTTCACTGATTCTGCTTTGCAGTTCACTTGGTCACTGACAGAGACAAACTCCAAGTCACCAAAATGGGCCAGCGAGTCAAGAGAGAACTGTAATCATGCTGGCCAACTAGGGCTCACCCTCAGATTAAAACATAATTTTGGGTGTCTGACTAGAAGTATCTGCATGTAGACTGGAAAGCTAAGCTCCCTTTCCTGTGAGTGGAGAAGTGGAGAGTTAAGGCAGGATTCAATTACCTAAGTGTCAGTACCTGGTGTCACCTGAAATCCCCAAGTGTCTCCCACCAGGTTCCTTCTGGTGCTTCAGAGAGGTTCAGGTCACCTGTAGGTGGGTCCTGAGACTATCTATCAGTCCCATGTGGGTGATCTGGATAACCCAGGCTATCTCAAGTGGCACAGATACGTTAGCCAGTAGAACTGTGCTTTTAAGTGTTTGAATCTGGAGCTGCATCCCAGCCTCAGCTGGCTTGCATCAGTGCTCTGCAGTATGCACATAATATAGGATCTTTGCTTCTGGTATTGTGTACTCCTCTGTATTATTTCTCAATGCTGCTGTTCAATGATTTTTGAAAGGTCAGACCCCTGGCTTTGCTACCTTTCCCACCACCTATGTAATGGCTGCGTGTAGCTCTGGGAAGACAGAAGCTATGGCTTGAAATGCTGGGGTCTGAACCCTGAGCCCTGAATTAAGGTTGACATATGGGTGATTCCCACAGCCCTTCATACAGAGGTGGTGAGTTTGCCTTATAGCTTCCCCCCAGGGTGCGGCCGGCCCTGCAGGGAGAGCCAGAAGGGAAGTGAGCCCCAGGGGTCCCGCACTGAGTTGACAAAGGTCAGGGGTGTGCTTGGGGATAAAAGCTGGGACCACTTGCAGGGAGTCAGGAGTGTCTGTCTGTGGAGTGCACTCCACAGAGCTTCCTGGTTCAGGGCACACCTCCTGACTCTCCCTGGAGCTGGGCCCCAGTCTGTTTAGACCTTGTGAATGTGGGTCGATCGGGTGAGAGTCACTATGTGGGCACCTTTCTCTTATGTGTTCAGCTTGCTGGTCTGGCTGTTTCCCATGCCAACTGTGGGCAACCTCGGGTCTCTGTTTGTACCACCTGTTGTGGGCCGAGTTACGTCCTTTGTGGGATCGTTGGGGGTAGCATCAATTATGTACCAGCTGATTGATCTGTTTGTACCCCCAGCGATCATTCATGCAATGTCCTTCTTGTCTACAATACAGTCTGTGTATTGGTTCATCTTCCTGATGGTGGTATTTTTGTTGGGCCTGGTCATTGGCAAAACATGACTTTAATAACAGTGTCGGAAGTAGACAAATTGAGAAGCGTATTAATAATTAGCAGTTAGTTAAATACATGTGGAAGCACAAACGGGCACATACACATGACACATCTACTGTGTTGAAGGAGGTGTGGCTGTTCAGGGACTTTACTCTTGGTATTTATTTATTTATTTAACTAATTATTTCCCAGACTCCAAAGATATGCAGATAAAGGGACACCCAGCATGTGGGTGCTAAGCAGTTGTATGTTCCCTCTTGCCATGAAGGACAATAGAACTACAGGTAAGAGTGAAAATAAACATCACTGCCACTAACCAAATTTTCAGAAATGGAGTCAGATTTTCAAAGATCTTGCAGCCTATAACGTCAGTGTTCTCTACAGGGGTGGCAGAATGAAAAATGCTTTGGTAAGTATGTCCCTTCTTTCTTAGAGACACAAAGAGACCCTGCCACCCCCAAATGGAGTGACTTTAGCTGCTGAATGAGGTTTCAAATTTAGAGCTACCAGGTTATGAATCATCTGCGGAAGCTGCAATGTCTTATTGTGAATGATGGGAGCTAGGAAGTGTGGTAGCTCTGTGGAAGTGTCGTTTCTATGGACGCTTAATGCATTACTGCATATGCTTATGTTTATATTACTGTGTATGCCTGTGTTACTGCCACGATTGTAAGTGTAAGGACTAAAAACTAAAGTATCATTTTGTCCTATCTATTGTCCCTCTAAATCAGGAGCAGTGGCTGTAAATGCATAAAGAGTCAGCTGTCCTGTGAGTAAACAATTGCTCTGGAGACTATCTAGCATCAGTTTGACAGCTTTTACCATGGGATATTAAAACCCAAGAAACTGCTCTTTCCAGACATGAAGATTTCTGTCCTTTAAGGCAAATCTCACAAATAATAGACTGTGAGCCAGATTCCTCTGCCTTTATATCCAGAAGGAGGAGGCTTTGGTTCTTTAATTAAGCAGTCAGAGTCCTTTTTTTTTTTTTTCCTGCAGAGTTGGAAAAATAAAATAAAAAGACTGATTGATTATAACAACAAGCTGAACACCAGATGTTTTATGAATATATGGTTTCCCCAGTCCACACCCATGTGCATGTAAGAGAAAAAGAAAAACAAAGGACTGTTTATAATTGTCAGAATATTAAAACCTTTGCTTATTCAATGTTCTTTCTTCACTGGCCTGTTCATGCAGCCAAAAAATTGATTTATTACATAGACCATTCATTGCTTGAGTTTTGCTTTCCAAACTTGGTAGAAGTATTTCATGGTCATAGTCAGATGTCTTTCTTTATGTAAATTTTGATAATTTGGAGGCTATCTTTAAACCAGTTCCTGAAACCGCAGGCTGTAATAACTCACTTGGTTTCATGTGCTCTGCTCAGTCCCATCAAGACAAATTGCTGGATTCAGCGTCCTTTGCCAAAGAGAGGAACATTCCCTTCTCCTGTTACATAACACTGAGACACTTGAGCGGGAGAGACGGGAACCAAGGCTTGCTGACTAGCAGGTATTCTGCAGCTTTGGGGCTTTCTGCCATGCTTCAGAGTATCTTTTATGGAAATACAAACACTGTTCTCCTACCAATTTGCAAACGCACCTATTACTAGTGCACCAGACTTTCCCAGCCTTCTTGGACCAAAGCTTTCCTGCTGTACCCACAGAAACACTTCCATTTGCTTTTACAGGACTTTTTGTTATAGCAATGCAAGAGTTGGTGCAAAAACATTAAAAAACAAAACAAAACAAAACATAGTGTTTTATAGTTTCTATAAAAATCTAAGGTTATTTTTCCAGAGTTGCAAAAGAGCAAAATCCTTCCTAGGATTCATTACTCCTCTTAACTCCTTGAATGGCAAGTTACCCAAGATTGGGGTTTTTTAATGGCATTACTGATTTCATGTGTTTATTTTTTCATATCACTTGATAGCATTTAAAAACACACTTCAGACTTCACAGGTTGGTTTGAGCCTGGTGCAGCTACACTTTAAGGACAGACAGTAAAACTGGAAAGTATGCACTAGTGGGAAACAACAGCCTCCCTGAGCAAGGCTACCGTTAGCTTGAGTTAGGATCCTGAAGTGCCTGAATCCATAGTGTGCACATGCTACACTATGATGTAACTGAAATGAGAAATGACATGACTGCCTTGTTTAAACTGTGAGATGGCTAAAAAAATGTCACATAAAATACCCTGCTTTTCTGTTTGAGCTGTTTTTCAGCAGTTTTTATAAGCTGTATATTTAAATTGATATAACTCCCTTAGTATTTTCCCTAACTTAAATATACACACATCTGTGCATGAGTTTAGCTTGGTTTCTGAGAGGAATGAGGCTTAGGCCATCACATGATGAAGAGTATGTCCATATGTCTTGCTCATTCCTCCTCTATAATAACTTTTGAACTAGTTGCTATGTGACAACCAAAACTAACAAGCAGGAGGTCCCAGAAGCCCTGACTTCTTACACATATTTTGGAAACTGATGGCTGTAGAGGCAAAAGAAACCCAAATAAGGGCTACTACAGAAGGAAAAGCCATTATAATCCAGCTTTGCAACATCTAAAGGGATTACAGGTGACCAGTTTGCAGACTGCTGGCCACAAGACAGCACGTATTGCTGCTTTCCTGACTGAAGAGCTGGGGAACATGGGAAGCATCTCAGGGGACTGTGGAGGGGCATGTGGAGTGGGAACACGTGGGGAAACAAAACTCATTTGGAACACTACTCACTGAAAAAAATTATGTGTATATCTATATGTATATAGCATGAGTAAAAATCTGAATAGGTTTTATATGTACTACCAAAGGCAGTGAGAACTGATCTCTGCTGGTATCAAGCTGGCAGCGAACAGCTGAGAATCTTGGGGGTTTCTTAGGCAGCATTTAACAAAAGAAGAAGAAAAAGGCAAAAGAGAGGGTTCAAATCATAGGCTAGTTATTTCTAGGGCTTAAATACTTTGTTAGCTTACTAGATTTCCCAGAGTAGGCTCCAAGTCTACATTTTAATGGACAGATCAGGAGTTTATTTTTCTGATGCAGATATGGAGGCAAGATTCTGTCAGCACACTTATTCTCAGTAAGACAATCAAACAGACTATAAAATTCCTCTTCAATCTATAAGCGGAAACATCTGATAATACATAAATGTTTATCACTTTTCTACTTAAAATGGAAGCATCAGGATTGCCTTTTAGAAACAAAATTCTAGAATCACTTGTATCAAAATGCTAAAAAGTACATTGAGTTATGCTGTAGCCTAGAGAAAATGCAGTGTGTTTTTAGCTCTTTTACTAACAGTTTTGATTTCTTGTTGAAATTTTATTTCTATTCAAGAAAGGGTCACTGGAAGACTGCCAAAGCCAAACTTAGCACATTGAATTTTAGTGTGAGAGTTTTAAGAATCCTGATCATCCCTCGTTATAAGTGGAAATTAATGTCCCATTTTTTCTTCTGTATTTTCCCTCCTAACATGCAGTCATGGATTAAACAAAAACCTTTGTGAGCTAAGGTGTGGATTAATTCTGAGCACCTGATGGCACTGCATGTGATCTGTCTATAAACCTCTGTATTATATAAATCTATAGATATTTATAGTTCATGTCATGGTACATCCCACCTGCAGGTGACACTGATAAGATGGGGTCCATCAGGTTAAGTCTTGGGATACTTTGAAGCAGAGCTGATTTTGTGTATTCAGGTTCTTCTGGTTTCAGTGGGAGCTGCTCATGAAGCTGTTGCAAAAATCCTTACAAAATCATTAACGGAATCTTCTCTTCCCTCAAAATCCTCAAAGCTCTTCAGGTATCAAGCACTCAGTACTTATAAGAGTCTGTGCCTCATTTTCCCCTGCGTAAAGAAATCTCTCAGAGTTCTGCCATGTGTCATGGGAGCCCAGGTGTTATTGCAGTGGAACCCCCAATGCTGTAGGAAGCAGGGGCTCTTGAATGAGCCTTACAGCCTGCATTTTCTGCTTGCCTGCTTCAATCTCAAATCACAAAATCTCCTTTACAAAGAGTTAAATTTCCACATTTTTTACCTGATTTCATCTGAACTTACACTGAAACATATCAAAATTCCTAAAGATTTTCATTGGTTTGTTTGAAATGCTACTTTCATTAACTAAATGTGGATTTAGAGAGTCTATGTTTATAGCAACATCTCAAAAACCAGAACCGCTGAATTGACCATGATCTAAAAATATTCTGTGTAGCATTTCAGCTAGTCGTATCAAGACAGAGGAGTGGACAATGTAATGTTGAACAGCTGAAACTTTTTTTAAAAAGTGAAGAATGGAAAATACATGAAATATCAGACAGTTTGGCAGTTAAAGCAGACAGAAGACAGAAAGAGCAATTGTGATATAATAGATATATGAGGGGAAGAAATAATTATTTCTCAATATTTTCCACACACAAGAACACATAGATACAACTTTCTTTTTATAAATGCACCTATGTCAAATGCTTGAGGAACCTGATAATGACATTAATATTAACACAAGAGGGAATTTGATAGCCTAAAGTATGCACATCATTGTGATCTCAGATTTACTTTACACAAACCAGACAGTATCAGCCAAAGATAATCCCTGTCACAGAATAGTTTCTCATTCAAATATAGAACTGTGCTATGTATAGCCTACTTTATTTCAAACTTTATTCTTTAGAGATGAAATTGTTTAGCTCCTTATGAGGTATAGTAGTGTCGTCCAAAGCCAAAAGCACCTTTCAAAGCTGATCATTTTCATTAGGATGCATTTCACTACTGGTAGGAAAAGAAGACAACTATTTTGATTCCATTCATTAAAGGAAAAGAAGAAAGAAAAATAGCAAAGCAGTTGGACAACATACTTTTTAGGAGCCAGTCCTATGATTCTTTGGTTTTGAGAGCCATGCAGTGCAGAGCGGCTGCATCCCCTTCCATTCAGAAGCAGAGCCTGTGAAGGTGCCCACCTTTTGTACAACAGCACAGAGCTCAGTGCAACTGGGAGACCTGAATGCAATTGTATGAGCAGTGCCTGAATAGTGAAAATCTCCATCGCTCCTGTGGAGGCTGGGCTGCCACTCAGAGTGGAAAAAACTCCCACAGATCAGGGGAATAGTTTATTCCCATTTAGATCCAAATTCTAGCGATAAATGCATTGGCTAGTGGTGAATGAGGGACACATGGTTTCAAATAAACTTTGTGTCTTGCTCATCAGGTCTGGGCTCTGGCTTAGGACTTTCTACTAGAGAACTGAATTCTAATGAATAAATAATAGGGTCCTTGAGAGAGGCCTTATTTTCTGCCCTACTGAAATTGATGCACTTGAAATAAATTGGGTGAAGAAAAAGACCTTTATAGTGCAGATAGCTGGGAGAAAAAGGTCATTCGTTGACTCTAGTCCTGCTGGCTCCCATTTGCCATGCAAAGAACGGCAGCTTTCCACGGAAAAGCTCACGTGTTTGCTAGGCTGCCTGTGTGCTCTGAAACGTCGAAGGACACATTTTAAGCTCACATACTGAATAAGGCAAAGGGAAGATTTGAATGTTGGATTCCTACATTGGACAATATTAGTAAGACGTGTGCTGCCTCTGATTTGTGAGTTGTTCCAAAAACCCTTCATAAATGTAGCCCCTCTTTATTGGTTTGTTTCAGAAAGACTTAGATGAGCCAATCTGTAAATTTTTCAGTGTTTTCCTCATTTTTTGTGCCAACCCAAATTTGCTCAATCTGATTCACATTGAAGGACCTCTTCCAGCTGAAGCTGCCTTTTTTTTTTTCCCCTGCAGAAAATATTTTATTTATTGAAAATAATTTACTTGGCCACCCTATGGTACAGGCATTCCTAGGAGAGCAATGTATTCTCCTCAGTGCCTGGGTTCCTTGTTCACTGCATTTTCTGGGGCAAGCTTTGCAGATTAATTCCATATTAGCCAAAAAGTGTGATCAGAGGGCCAAATATAGTGGAATATTAATTTTCCATCTGCATAAGTCCCTGAAGAGAGAGGTGTGAGCAAGCTGGAATTTTCTAACCCTACAGGGCAGAAGTGTGAAGGGAGAGACAGCCAGGCAGCAGCATAAGCTGCCAAGTTTTCGGACAGGAATAAGAGAGGAATCTCTGGCTGCTAGTGCTAACCCTCCCAGAGCCACAGTTTGCTGATGGCACTGCTGATCATTCTTACTTTTTTAGTTCACTGCTTCCCCAGATGTATTTGTTTATTTCTTTTATTTATTTCCTGTAGGATTTAAATCATTAGAAATTACTTTTGAGGCTATGGCTTTTCCTGTTGAAGCACAGCGCTATACAAGTGCTGTGGCCCAGTGTTACTGCACTGCTCTAGCTGACAGTTATCTAATGCTAAATACATTGGTTTTGAGGCGATTTGTCCAAAGATGGGAAATGTGGGAAATTTCACATACCAACAGAACAAATGAATGAGAAAAATGGTGTATCAAGCATCCTTGTAAAGGTTTTTTCCTCTTGCATTTTAGAGCAATGCTGAATGTCCACAACTATGGAAGTTCCAAGAGTTTTACTTGAAGCAAAACAAAGGTCCCTGTTTCTTTTCAGCTTGAAACCACCTGATCCTCATCTAAACCTGGAAGGCTGATATTCTCTTTGTTCTCTGCTTCAATCAATTAAGTGTATGTGCACATCTTTTTTGAATCTGCTTACTTATGACACCAGAAGGGTGTTCCAAACTGGTGGTCGCTGAATTCTTTTACTTAAATGAAAACATTCTGTGGAAATTTGAATTTAACCATCTTTTCTTTCCCCAAAACTGATAATAAGCAGACTCATAAACTAAAGAGATAGAGTATCTCTTTCCAATACAGTGTAAAGACAGAACCGCATCATATATTTAGGCTAGCTGGTAGAGGCCAAATTTAGTCCTCTACTGCATTCTTTGGGATCATATTGAACTCAATGAGAACCACCTGCACACAGAATTTGACCCTAAAACGAAAGCATGGCCACAGATTTGATTTGAATTACTTGACTTAGAAGTAAGGTAGGCTTTTTTGATTGGCAGTATTTTTGGAGTGGTTGTAATAGTAATAATAAAGATAGGGCATTTCTCTGTAGAATATGTAAGAAAATATTGAGAAATGTTTTTGGAAAATAGCGATGGCCTGATGTGCTGTCCCATCTTTGAAGACCTGCCAATTTTCTGTGGTATATAGGAGCCATTGTTTTTGAGATAGCAGAGCTTTTTAGAGCCAGATGACTCAAAAATTCACCTGAGCAGCCAGGTGAGCTTGTGCAGAAGCAGAACACTGTCTGATCTGCTTTGGTTTAAGCAAACCTGAGCACCCACTTCACACTAGGACTAATGTCTTGTTAAATGACATAATGACTTTTTAATGTCTTGTTAAATGACAAAAATGTATGGGTTAAGGAATTTGTGTTCTACTTTGTTTACAAGCAAGAAATTAAAAATTATGGCAATCCTTTAATAATTATTGTCTAAAAAAAAAAAAAAAATAAAAGTTTCTCACTGGCTTAAGCCTAATGCAGCTAAGAGGATGACTGGAAAATTTGGTCTGACATTTTTGTGTTTTCCTTAATTTCCTCAATTAATCATGCTAATAACAAAAAACAAGAATCCCGTTACTTAAGATACACACGACTATGTGCCTGTGAGTGAAGCAACATGACTTCTGAGGTCAGAATATCTCAGGTTCGTGTTCCTTCTAAATGATAGATGAGTAGTGGCAACAATGTCTAGTTATTAGAAGCTGTAAGAAGTACCCTTGAAATATTTTAAATATTCTCATGTACTTGAAGTGAAACACTCATTTAATAAAAGTACAATCTTGAACAATGGAAAGTGTGAGTGATTAAAGCATGTACACTAATCTTTTGAAATATAGTTTCTCTCTCCTTCTCTTTCCTTGGCCCCTTTGTAACTAGAAACAAAACAAAACAAAACAAAAAAAAAACCAAAACCCCATGAGTGAATTGTACAGGCACCTAAGAGATGTGTACTTAAAACTGAATGACTGGATGCCAATGATATTTTCAAGGACACAGGAGACATTGACTTAAACCAAGGGCTGAAACCACTAGAACATGTTCTTAGGCATATTCTCACTCCCCTTCATCTCTTCTGCTCCTTCAGTTCCTCCTCTTCTTTAAAAAAGTGTTTGATTAAATAGAAGAGCTCTCTTGCTTTTTGAACAGTTACCCATTTAGGGCCAGATTAGATACCTTTCCTTAGAATGAGTAGTACCCTTCTCCACAAGAGTCCTTAAGATTGTACTAGTACTAGTGGCAGCATACAGTGTTCCTTCAAAGTAACAGTATTCTGGCCGTTAAAACACACACCTGATATAAGGTCACCTATACAAGATGTTTCCATTATGTATTGCAAGTGTACAATTATCAAATGTTATTTGAACATCAAAAGCAGTGTCACTGTAATAAAAAAAAAGCAACAGTGTTAGCTGAGCAAGCTTTCCCAGGACCCTGAACGGAGTGGACTAGAAACTATGGTGTCGACTGACCTCCAAGTATGTGGCTTGGCTATATCTGAGGCATCTTGGTCCAAACACTTAGTGAGTGAAGGCCACATGGTCCCAAAGCATTACTTTTGCTTGATTATCAAATTGCATCTCTATTACTGTACTGATCCTGTGGTTTAATACAGAAAGTACTGGAGCGAGCTTTGAGCAACAGGGTGGCATCACCCAGTGGACACCCACCCTGTGGGAAATTTGTCTTCCGGGGCATAAGGATAATTTAGGTGTCCAGCCATGACACACTTCAGTGAAGCTAATTCACCTTTGTTTGGGAGCTGCTTTTAAACCCTGGCTCTCATGCTTGGTGTCTGCATGTGCTCTGCTGGAGCTGTGCCTCAACCTGATCTTGTATCTCCCCAGTTTGGACCTTGAACGTGGTGCAGCTGACATGCTAGAGGGAAGGGGGGGCCATCCAGAGGGACAGGCTGGAGGGGTGGGCACAAGCCAACCTCATGAGGTTCAACAAGGCCAAGTGCAAGGTCCTGTGAGGCCCCATCCCTGGGGGTCTTTAAGGCCAGGCTGGATGAGGCTCTGGGCAGCCTGATCTAGTGGGAGGTGTCCCTGCTCATGGCAAGGGGGTTGGAACTGGGTGATCCTTGTGGTCCCTTCCAACCCTGACAGATCTGTTTTAGCAGAGGACTTAGTAGTGTTGGCTTAATGGTTGGACTTGATGATCTTAAAGGTCTCTTCCAACCTAAAGGATTCTATGATTCTATGACTTTTTTGCTTGGCCTAACAGCTGGTTCACCACTATGAATTTGCAGAGTGAGTAACAGGCTCCCACTGATGCTGACCACCATGCCTGGACATGCCTTGCCCTGCACAGGTGCTATGGGGCTGGGTCACTTGTCAGTCAGGCTGTCCCACAGCTCCCAGGCTGCCTTTGCCTTTCCTCTCAACACAGCCTGTTCTCACTGCTGCCTGGCCCACAGCATGGGATTCATGACACTCAGCTGTGGGTTCCAGCAGCACTGACATCATGTCTTGTCTGCAAGTTTGTACTGCCTTCCTAACAAAAAGAGAAAAACAGATGCTTATGGACCACCTGGCCTATATTATATGGTCAGTTTCGATGAAACGAATTCTACCCTAGAAGGGCCTGGTTCTCCCTCTTGATTAACAAATTAGTCTAGAAAAAGTCCATTGAACATAAGCATCTACTTTGTAGCTTCTGAAATTTGAACAGATGAGTCCCAGCTATGGCATCTGTATGTGTCTCTGACTAACTGTTGATCAAATTGTTTGTTTCCTATATTCTACTCTAAAAGTTTAGGTTATTAGCATTCTCCAATGGGGCAAAAGTTTTCTCTTACTGGGTGGTTCTGTAGACCACAATGCTACATAATACCCCATAGTCTGAGTATTGTTACACCAGTGTAATGCAAATAATATTAATTTCAGCATTGCATCAAATAAAAATCTACTAGTACTCCATGGCAAAAATTACACTGAAGTCAAAATCTAATCTCAGAAAAGCAATGCAACTTAGTAAAAATTTGAAATAATACACACACACCCCTACCCCCCAACCCCATGTGGGCTACAGAAGCAGCTTGTGCATTCCTATCAAATTTGTAAAATATGCTTCCAGGAGGGTTGAAGTGATACAGAAGATCTTGGTTAGTGAATAAAAGAATCTGTGACTCAGTTATTAGTATGCTTTTTAATCGCTGTGAACTGTATATTCTGTTTTCATAGCCTTCTTTGGGTCCAGCTCTGGACCCAAAGAACTGATCACTCTCCTAAGAGAAGACAGTATTCCTTTAATCCTCACTGTGTCATCTCTGAGTTGACAATGCTTTCTGCTGTGGACAGTCTGATTTCTAAATGTGAAGGTGGCATTGTCTTATGTACAAATGCTCAATACATCAGCTCCTTTCTGATTTTGGTGAACTGATGGTTGCCTGGGTGAGATGTTCATTAAAGGAGTTTTTAAAAGTAGATTTGAAAGATTAGTTCATAACAAGAACCAGCCTAATTTGGGAAATTTCTGAAAGGGTAACAGCTCCTACATATTTGAGCTATGGGCAGCGTCTTTTCCTTGACCATCCTTGGTCAAGCTATGTTTGATTCTAAGCCCTTGACCTGGCGCTCATAGATTTCCCTTCCAAACAGTTGTTTCTTTGTTTATATTCTTTTGGAATGTGAACAAGGATCCTAAAAGTCCCAATTGTCTACAAACGTGTCCAAAATACAGCTACTGGAGGCCTGTGATGTGTTTCTCTGCTTGATAGTCATATTCAGCTTGTGGCTATAATTTTGTTTTTTCTGGAAGTTGTGTGCATTAATTAAGGAGGTAATCTAAATTAGCAGAGAATTTAATTGGCAGAATTGCCTGCCTCTTTTTAGCTGGAGTGCTGGGACCACATGAATGCTTTCAGATCCCCATCTCCCACATGGCATCCCATGGCTGTGCCCACTTGAGTCAAAGGAGGAGAAACAAGTGCTGCTTTGAAGTACTACCTTAAACAAGAGATAAGGAATAGTAAACTTAACTGAAGCCTAACTGAAGGCAAACAATTCTGTCTCCTCATGCACAGTAAGCAATTGCCGAAACTCTTTCAACCTGTGTAATGCAATCATGACAGTGATCAGCCAAGCCCAGTCTTTTTTTTTTGCTCTTCCCATGTTATTCTTTGTACTCCAGCAGATCTTCCCTATAAAGCTGAGTGATAAGACTTTGCAACTGCATCTAGGTTTCAGAAGAAACAGTGCGCAAGGTAATGACAGGTTTCATCACCATAGCAGTGGCTGTAAACAGTTCCCAAACTTCCTGTTCCTGAATGATATTTTAGTGGCTTCCTGCAATAACACAACGTATTGTCATGCAGATAAGTTACAGGTCACTGCATGGAGATAGGAAACTTCAGAGCTTTCTCTTGAACCTGTCAGCTTGGCGGATCTAACCTAATGTTGGGATCCTCTCCAGCATTCCTCCTGACAATCCACACATCTTATTGCAGACTCTGCCTGAGAAGGGAGTGTAAGACAAGTTATACTGTTCCCCTGAGGAAATGGCCTAAACTCCTGGTTTAGGTACAGGCATTCAGAGTCTGTCTGTAATTCCTTGAGGGAAGATGAGGACTGCAGGCTTGCAGGAAAGCCAGCTGAAGGAAACTTCAGGGTTTGGAAGGAAACTTGTAGGGATACAGAAGTGTCTCTTTTTGGAAGACAGGAGAGTTTGAGATCCTTATGGACTTGATCTGTCTTCCTCTGTAAAAGGGGCATAACACATCCACATATAAGTACTGTACTAGGAATGAAAGGAGAAAGACATTGAATGTGTGGCTTTTTCATTAAGGTGCCAAGGAAAAATTTGGGGAAGAGCTGTGTTCTCTCATGCTCAGGGGCTGGCATTTAATAATGGTCACATTACATATTTAAAGCCAGGGAAAATATCAAATAAATGAAAGGCTGAGGAGGAGAGGTGAGAAACCACCTACAAAGTTAAGGTTAGAAAGAGAAAGTTAAGAAAAGGGTTAGGGCTAACATAAAGAAGGAACCAATCTGTCTGTCTGTACGATTTAGAAAATCTCACACATACAAATTAAAGGACAATGTATTTGGAGTAAAAACCATATGCTGGTACTGTAATACAAGCCATATATGCTCAGAAGTGCAAATGCAGATTACATTTGATATAGAAAAAGTCGTGATTTTGAGATTAAAATTAAAACTAAGATTAAGAATTAAGATCAGGTTTAAGAATAGACACATCATGAGCCCTATCAGAAAGCACAGTGGTGTGCTATAGTAAGATTAGACAGTGTTTGCAGGATCTAGAAAAGCTGCTTACCTTCATGCCCTGCCCCTCACCACAGTGTTTTTGTGTCTAGATAATCAATTAAATGGTGTAGCAAATGTGAGCGATTCCAAAGGACATTTCCCGTTCCAGAAGTTCTTTTGAAAGGACCTGAAAAATGTTTTCTCCTTTTTAATGGAATCATCTCTGAGAGTTTACACTTTCCTTACCTTTGCAATAGCCAAACTAATTGTCTATGACAATATCAGCAATGACCTCTATTAATCTTTTCCTTGCTTTTTGGGCATACTGGGAGTTACAGGTTTATGAACATCTAAAAGAAATACTAGAAAGGCAGCAAAAAAAATGGACAGGTCTGGGAATACTCTAGTTTCTCTTCCAACTGCTTTCATTTAAAACTTCTGCTGAGGGTAGGAGTTCTGGCCCAGGAACACTAGAAAGCCCTCTGCTCCCCAAACTGTGGTGTTATAACAGTAGAAGAAAGAAGCAAACATATACTTATTTTATTGCCTTGCTTTAAGCGCCCAGTGGAGTCACTGGTTACGTCCTTTTGCTCCATTAAGTGAGTAAAACTACAGAAACTGTTTTTAAAAAAAGATCTCAGTCTCGCTCAACAGATGTCTGTCCCCCCTTCCCGTATCCCCACTGCTGCAACTATCTTCTTGAAGCCATATGGGGAGGAGCACAGGCCAGACATTCACCAAATTGACTCATTTATTAATCATTCCTTATCTTTTGTAAGAATGAGCAAATTTACTGGCTTGTGTCTGAACAAGAATTTTCTCAGCAGATTCTACAAGTCAGCATCTTCTGAGGCTGAAAAGAGCCTGAAGATGAGAAAAGCACTGTCTTGCTCCATTAACAGTGCTTTCCCCATAATTTGCTGCTTACTCTGAGTAGTTAGAGTAGCCAAGACCCAGTTTGTGCCCTGGCACAAGCTTTGTGCATGCAGAACGTTTTAACTTCTGTCATGGTAGAGGACTGTGTTCTAACAAGCTGGTTGAAGCTTATGCTTCAGCTTGTCACGGTATGTTTATTCAAAGGATTAGCAGCTTGCCGTGGTTTCACTTGATGTTATTGTTAATAGGAAATGTTTTGTGTTGACTCTCTTTCCTTCCTGATTTAAGGTCCTTTTTGCATCACGGCCATCTCCAGACATCTCAATGCACCTTCCTTTGGTCTCTCTCCACATGTTCTGCAGTCATATCTGTGTGACCAGGTAGGCAGCACAGGGATCACAACAGCTAAAATCAAGGACAACATGATCAAAGCCTGCCTCAGAGTAGGGCTGGCCAGATTTGAATCTTCTATTTGGAAGAATTTTTCACGTATAAAAATGTCCTTTAAGCCTCAGTAGTCTTTCTCTCCCTACCAGAGATAAACCGTGGTGGAAAATCTTTTTGTGAAGTATGGAGAATTCAGGTTTCACCTGTCATTTCTTTTACAATAATGTGATATATGGCTATCTTAAAATGAAACATTTTACAGAAAATATAATTAGATACCTATATTTCCGGGAAGAAAATAAATCCATCCCAACCCTTTATATTTCAATGGAATTAAATTTTAAGGTAGGAGAATATACCTAAATTGGAATCTGTTAAAGTGGATGGCATGACTCTTCCTGACCCTAGAGGCTCCTGGGTCAGGGCCTCTGTGACTTAGTTTACCACCAGAAAGGGCCATTTAGTAGGTAGTTGATTGGTGTGACTAAATTCAGAAAACAAGTATAGTAGCCACAGTGGGCTGATGAATATAGCTAAACTGCTGTTCTCTAAACAGTCAAATAGCTAAATATCACTTAAGTGGCTTGGCTTAAATTATCTTGGAACAAGTTACTGTGAAAGGGAAATGAAAGCATATAAATGAGTCTGAGACACTTGTATTCATTTGCAGAGAAGTGAGGGAAACAATTAAGATAAACCAGAAAATGGCAGGCATGTTGAGCCATATGGCCCTTTCCTGTTTCTAACACTTCTTTTGTTTATCTTTTCCAAAACAATTTTGTCACTAGTACTACTGTGGTTGTTTCAGTTTTAAACATGTTTTCCTAGTGTTCAGTATCTTCTTCAGCTGTCCTGCTCCTTAAAAAAAGAAAACGAGAGAGAGAGAGAAGAAAAGAAAAACAATCCCAACTCAATTAAAAATAAATTCTGTAAAAGTCTTTAAGATGCTCTTTGGCTCACAGTGCTTTAAAATTTTGCATTATATGCTAGTTTCTTTTTTTTTCTTTCTTTTTTTTTTTTTTTTTTTTCTCCTTTCTGCCTGTTTTGCCCAGCTGTTGGGCACTCCTGTATTCTGCTATAGCAAAACAGAAGCAGACTACAGATCACATGGACTACTCCAGTTGAATGAAAGCAGCTTTGGTCATTAATCCTTTCTGTAGGCTCTTTGGATTTTTTTTTTAACAAGTTGGGTTTTTTTTAAATTTTTTTTTTCCTTTTGTTATTCTCGCTTTTAATCTTGGATTACAAAAAATTAAGAAACAAGTCTAAAAAAAATGTGAGAGACAGACATCAAGCAGGCTTCTGCGAGCTTTGAAGCAGAAAAAAAATAAAGGCGAAAAGAAGCTTTTATTGTCAGGAAATGGCAAATACCTAGCTCAGTTTAACAATTCTGTCTGGCTGCTAGATAGGGAAGTAATGCCTTTGGCAGTACATAAACTCTTGTTTTCTTGCCCTTTGTCTTCCGGTGTAAAACACTGTTGAAAAAATCACCTGTCCATTGCAAAGTTAAACTCCTGGCTTTAACACAGTTGCATGGGAACTTCAGTTTATTAATGAATACAACATACCCTCTTTGATTTGAATGCTTTCAGAGCGCTGAAAAGATTCCAAAGGCATCGCTTCCTGCACCAGCGGCGTGCCTTTATCCATCTCAGTGGTTCACCCCTACCCAGCTGCTCTATCTCATTAACAAGCGTTTGGCCAGCGCAGCAGACTTCGCAGTGTTGACACTTGAAAGGCCCGGGCGGGCGCTGGCGGGCTATCGGCTATGGCAACAGGAAGCTGCCCCGGGACAACACTGAGAAAACAGCAGCTGCAAAAGCCAAAAGCAAAAGAGGCCGGAGGGAGCTAGGTGTTCCCAGCCCGCCCTGCTCTCCACACCGCCCGCTTCTGCAGCAGAGCCCGGCCAGGCCAGGGGAGAGGAAGGGAAAAGAGAAAAGAAAGGTCTAATAACCAGGTGGATATAACCTCGGTACACGCTAAGGCATTAAATACTTTTTTGTTACATTTTAATGGCTTCCTAAAGTCTATTTTCATGCAAATAAAAGCCTGCCTGTCTAACGAGTTGACAAAAGCAATGCCTGATGCCTGTCCACCAGCGGGGCTCCCTGAGCCATCTCTGGTCTGGGGTGGCTGGAGCCTACCCCCCTTCATGAAGGGACACGCTGCCCCTGTCCCCTTCCTTGCAGCAGGTCGCCCCACTGCAGACAGGCTGGACACTGAACTGCAGCTTGGGGTCATCCTATCCTGTGCAACTGCTGCTGCAGCCCTCGCCCCCAAACAGGCTCTGTTTCTTAAGTTGTGCTGGAGTGGTGAGGACCAAGCCCTTTAGCAAAAACAAGGAGCATGACCATGCCAAGAACACCCTCTCTGCCCCTGCCCTGCCCAGGCAGAGCTTGTTTTTCATAGACTTTATATCAGACAGAGATCTACTGAGCGCAGAGGGGCAGGAATCCTGAAGAAGCTGATGGCATAAATGCTTTTATCACTGGACATTGGAACAGATGAAGCTCATTGGCAATTGATGACAAAGGGATGAAGCAGTAAAGGAATGGTAAAACACAGAGCATTGACACTAGGATTCTCACTTAACCATGCTGAACTGTTATTTTACATACATACATACAAAAGTAAACCCTGAATACAGTTTATCTTATTACTCTGGTCCACTGGTATACCTGAGGATGGCCTGTGAGCAGTCACCAGGTTAACTGGCACAGATTAGCTAAAACTTGTTCTGAAAAAATCTGCAGCAAATCTTCAAGTAACGATGGTCAGATTCATGCAACAGTAATGAAAGCAGCAGGAACAGAAAGCAAACTGACATGAGCTCAAGACTCACCACCACCTTAACATTTTCAACGATCTGGAAAAATCCTCTCAAATAGTTTAAATTTGAGTTTTTAATAAGGATCAGTCATTATTTTTCCAGTGGTTCAAATGTAGCGCTAACCGTTGCCATGTTTCTTCTTTCTTCTCCTTCAGGGGTTTTGCAGCTGTGAGGCTCTTGCAGGCGGATGTTTAGATAATCGGGGTTTGTATTTTACATTTACAGGTAGAAGTTGTATACACTATCACTATTACAGAAAATGGAAAGTATTTTCTCAAGCCCCATGCGCGTCAAGCTCCGTGGTTTATACTAAAAGTGGATTTTATAGCCTGTTGTGTACACTTCATGTTTCCTGTGCCAAGGAACCACAAGACAGAAAACCTGCAACCTGTGAAGTTTCCCTGCCTCAGACCTCTGTGTAGCATCGTCAGCAATGGTTTCCAGCACAGCAGCACACACTTCCAGCTCTCTAATATGTGGTTCAGCTATGGGGTGACTCAGGTGGTGATTCAGTAGGTGGCAAGCTTCCCTCTGTCAATATTGAACTTATGCCCCACTCTCCAGGTACACAGCACTGTTCAAAGGAGGATCCTTCTGATGGGATCCAAGAGCAATGCAGAGACCAATTATTGCTGTTCAAGATCCCACGGCCATTAATTTTGGCACAGATGGAAATGTTAACTCCTGGGCACAGGCTTCATTTCAGTTTGGAGGAATACATTCTGCTTAAGCTTTTCCTTTCCAATCTTTCTGCTAATTTGTATCCTCGTTCTTCCTAATGGCTTCTTTCCACATGACATAGGGCTGCAGCTCTAGCGTGGGAGATACTTTCTCTGGCTCCAAGGAAAGGTGCTGGTGCTGGTATCCTGAGCGTAGCAAAGCATAGCAGTACCTCAGCCTTGAGGTGTTTGAGATTAGTCCTGGCTTCTCACAAGATATCTGTTAGCAAAACAGGATGTATGTGAGAGGGTACTGCAAAGGCAAGCTTACCATGCTGTTTATTACTGTGATATGGGTCACCTGGAAACATCAGTTAACTCTAAAAGAGGTATCTTGCTAATAAGAGCTTTATGCTGCAACAAGCACATAAAGCCAGTTCTCATGAGTTCATCCTGGTTCCATTTTATGTAACCAAACTGTTATTATCATTTTATATTTCTGGTACAATACTAAGTGTTGATCCTGACATTCCTAAAAATCATCCGTGCTTCAGGTACTTGCTAGCTGAGAAATGGCACTTCTGACAATTAAAATGAGCGATGCTGTGTCTGACACATCCCTGTAACAGAGCAGCTAGTGACCACACTTTTACACCAGGACTGCGTGGGTGTGCTCACCTCCATGGGTAACTCACTTTTGCTCGTTTGTGCAGCTTCATAGGGTGTTTTTGCCCTCCTGATCAGATACTTTCATCTTTTGGTATGAGTTCTCTGTCTGTGCACAGACACAAACTCTGCTTTCTGCTTTTGCTTGAGGAAGAATTTCAGGATTCCCCATGGCTTGCAAAACCATATCTAGAACATGTAGGGCTGTTTAATGATTTACTTGTCATTTGTATCACTCAGGTAGGGAATTACTGGCTTGATGAAACAGCAAAGAATTTGGAAATGTAGTGTATTTCCCTGAGTGCTACATTAAGACAATAAAGCATTTATTGGTTATCAGAGCTGGTTCTTCATTGTCATGAAAAAGAAAAAACAATTTCCAAAGAAAACTGTTGCACAGAAATAAAAAAGGTATTTTCTGAGTCTATACTAAGAAGTATTTATTTTTGATTTTGAGAAGTAACAGGATATATGTCAGAATATAGGCTTGTTCTAGAAACATAGAAAAAACTGTGTATCAGTCCTAGCAGACAAAACCACTGCTCTGGCTCGCTCATCGTACAGCACTATTTTAAATTTATACACACGGAAACAGATGTATGAAAAGTAATTACCAGATGAGAATATTACCAAATAGCTACTTTACTGTCTAACTGTGATAAACCATGGCTATGTCTGAAAAAAACAAAACAAAACAAAACACTGCCAACCACAGGGCAAGTCTGTGTTCTTGTTTATAAAGTTATTTTTTTCTGTAACTTGATGAGTTCAGTGTCACTCATTCTTTGAAAGTTTGTCTATCTCAGATAACATAAAGCATTACGTATGCTTCATAATGCTTATCTGTTCTTTTAATGTGATGTCCTGCAAGAATTCATAGTAGTGTGTCTGGTTTTTTTTTCCTAATCAGACCTGAAAGAAGTACATCTGATCTTGCATGTTTAAAATGAAAATGTAAAAAATGTTTCCGTATTTTAACTTTGATCCTCATACTATACAAGTAATATTAAAGGATTTGTTTTTTTAAAAAAAATCTTTTTCATTTAGAAAGACCAAAACAGGATGAGAATTTTGAATTTTTAATTCTAACTCTTCAATATTACCAGACTTTCAGGAACATTGACTATACAAAACAAAACCGTGTACCTACCAAATAAAACTTACAATAATTTTGGAATGAGATATGAAACATGAAGGTTTGCTCTAAGGCAATTTTTATCTCTCTTTCTTATACCTAGGGTAGGATGAAACTATACAGAAATTCTAAAGGAAGCATGTTTTGTTTTGAGGTAGTAAATCGGTCTCATATATTGTTTAGGAGTCTTTGGGGTTTATTTCTTCATCTGAACATCTAAGATTATTTCTGGTAGACAAAGCACCTAGGCCACAAAGCATACAGACATTAACACAATTTCCAGTTCATAAAAAGTGTCATGAGAAATAATTCATTATAGGCATATTTATTTGAAAGATTTCTTGGTGTTCTGCTTCGGGAACCGACGGCTGATTTGAAATTGAGAAAAGTGCCGTAAAATAGGTTTCGGCTCGATCAGGTTCAGTGAAGATCGTAAAGGACTGTAAAAGCCTGGATTCATTCAGTCTCGTGCCTTTGCAAAGCTGCCGTGAATGTTTTGTATCATTGCTGTCAGATGTGATTTTCTCTGCCACTGCAGATGTGCACAACAGATTTACTGTTACAAGTAATACACAGTAAATTCCTGACATAGAGGCATTTAGGGCCACTGCCAGATGTCTCATTTTAATAATACATTTGTATATCCTAGCTCTAGAGGGACAATTAAGCCGTGAACAATAAAGATAAAATCAGTGGAGGACAGGTATTACCACTTTATTGTTGTAGTCAATCTACGGTGCTTAATAAAATGAATGAATTCAGTTTTGGTTTTGTGTTGTTACAAAAGGATTACTATCATCTAGGTCTCATTCAGCAAACAGTGGATAGGGACATGTCTTTATTACAGCTGTCTGTATGGGAAGAAGGTCGCCTGTTGCTCTAACTCCTCTCTGACAGTTTGGATGCAGAATTATCTCTGTCAAGCTCCAGGGTGCATTAGGCAAACGCAGTCTCATTTCCATCCTCAGCAAATTGGTGATGTTGAAAGATCTGTTGCCTGGGCACTGCCAGTTTGGTATCTGTACAATTGCCTGAGAAACATTGCCTGACCTTGTGAAGGGCTTATCTGCTTATTACAGGTACAGGGAAACAGAGCAAGGAGGCTTTAATACTTATCCTCTTTCTAGCTTTCCCCTCGACACAGTTTTCAAACTAGTTTTGTTTAGCTGGTGCAAATAACGACTACTTCCACAACTAAGGGTGTCTGGGAGTTGCTCAGAATAAAAACCTCAACCCCAAAGAGAAAGAGAGGGAGAACGCAGGTCTAAAGCATACCTTTACTTAAAATTAGTGAGGTTGTGCAGACACTGCTGAAAGAAACAGTAAGAGGTCCCCAGTGTTTACTGTAGCACTAGGTGAGCCAACACTTGACCCTTTCAGAAATTTAATATTGTTTTAACCGAATGAGAAATTCTGATATTGGTAGTTGCTGCTCTGTGTTTATCAGACTCACACTAGGATTTTATGCTTTTGTCTTACTAGTAAGAGGTGGATGGATTATAACAGTCAGAACAGAGAAGAAATAAAGGAGTTCTTGAGGGAGCTCTTCCCTAAAAACTTCATGGTTTATGTAATGCTCCTTTCTGGCCTTATATAACCCAGTCTTACCTCACTTTAATATGTAACAATTTTTTCCAATAAACTGCTATGCTGAAACCCACAGCCTGCTGTAAGATAAAGTCTATATTCCAGATGGACATTCATTTTTGATTTAAAGGCTTTGAGAAATGAAGGACCCAGCACTTCCCTGTGTAGTTCGTGCCAATGGTTAATCAATGCTATGGTGAAGAAAGAAAAGAGAAAAGTCCGTCCTGAAGTTTGAAACTGATTGGCTTTGACTCTTAGCCTTCACTTCTCACAATGCCTAAATGAGCAGTTGCATGGGCCCAAACTGCCCTTGTTCTAGCCCACAGGGGTCTGGAAAATGGTTAACAAAAGGTGGCTGTAAGCAGCGAGTCCTCCAGACTGTTGTTTCCAATGATGGCAGTTGTGTGAAATCACCAACAGCAGAAACTGACGCAGCCCCTGTTTCCATTTCCCATTTTCAGAGCCTTTCTTTGGCTAGTTCCTTCCTCTAGGGTTGTGTCCTCTTTCTCTGGGTCACCTGGGCCATGCCCCCCGAAAGCTAAGTAAGCTGGCCAGTTTACCCCATAGTCACACCCCCCATTAACTCTGGGCTGCATGTTAGGGTATGAAGTGGCTGTGCTCTATCCTCACTTTGGAGAAAAAATATGTGAAAAAAAAAACAAACCAAAATGTGTTCCTCACCTCAGAGGTGAAGAATGAGCCCTGACATCTTACAATGGACCCACAAAACTAGTGTGCTGGGAAACCAGGTTGGTGGCCTGTGTCTGCCTTCACTTTAAACACATCCCTCGTGATACAGAAGAGACAGGAAAAGGGTGTAAAAATTACACTTTTGAAAGATTTGTTTTTGAGGCTGATGGCTGGAGAATCCCTCTCTTTTCAGAGCTATGGTAACATGATTTAGTATACCTTATAGCCTCCCACCGCAGGGTCCCACTAAACTCTAGTCTGAAGAAAGCATGCCTGACTAAAATCAATCTGGATCACATGCTTTAGTAAATTCAATTTACAAGTGTCCCTTTTCAAACTACCCCTCCCTTCCTAGTAAGAATGAGACAGCATGTAGACAGACAGTTTTAAGAATTATCCCCTGGGCCCCGTTAAAGAAACCAATTCATAGATACTCATGTGTTAACCACATGTGTGTCACTTTGCCAGTAAGTACTTAGAAGCTAATGGTGATGGGGTAACGAAAATAGCTGAAACCATGGAAGGCCACTCAAAAATGTGCAAACTTTTTGAAAAACAGTTAATCAATTAACAAGGGCTCTCAACATGGAATATCGGAATAAGAAGAAAAGCTATTAACTGTCTTGCCAAACCATTATTATCAATTCTAGCTTTTTTTCAGGCACATCCTCCCCTCCTTCCCCCCCCCGCCGCCCCTACATTTTTCCTTGCGAATAGAAGCAGCTGAGTGCCAAATTGCTTCCCTGATTTTAGCAGTACAGAAAGTCTCTCTAGCATAAATCAACCTGTTTTGGAGACATCTCCCTTCAGCTGGGTCTGGCAGATTAACAATGAAAAGGGAAGAGACAATGGTACAGACAGCCCTCCAAAAAGAACATTAGTTGAGAGATAATAGCTGATTAGCAAAATCTTCCCATCATTTAAAGATGCATTTTCCTTAGTGATGAAAGCCAGGTCTCCTAGACCTCAAGTCAATGTCTGGTCTTCTAGGTCAGCTCCAGGATAGGTTTACATTGTAATGAGCATGGGCTTTGCAGTTTGGGTAGACATATGTGCAAGTTAGCGTTCAGTGTCAGAGCCTGGACAACATTCAGTGATATAGCTGCAACAAAACTCAAAAAGCACACTCGAATTGAATTGTGTGCTGCTATTAGAGTCCAGTCAAACTAATGAGCCACGTAAGGCCTTGAGTGAGGTGGTAACAAATCACACACTTCACCATTGCCCTCTCCAGTGGCTGCAATATGACCTTTGAATTTCCAGGCAAGTAGCATCATCTTCCTCCGTTGTTGAGAGGGCATCAATGTTTTTCCTCTGTAAGATGAAAAGAGTGTGCATGTGGAATTTGCAGCATGTGAGCTATGATTTTCTCAGGTCTTGAGAATGATATTTGTGCAATTAATTACTGATAATTACTGTATCCCACCTCCTTGAAACTCTTCCAGGTGTAAAACTGTGAGCTGTTTTCCTTCATCTGCTGATGCATAAACGCAACTTTTTTTTTAAAAAAACTGCTGCAATGCAAGTGTATAAGATCATCAAAGAGTCGCAACTAGATGAGTTTGTGGTCTCGATTAATTTGTTGTTGCTTCAATAATATGAAATATAAACTAAAAATAATATATTTTAACTCTATGGTAATCTAGTAGAAAGCTATTGGTTGAAAATATTTTAATGTTCTTTAGTGCATGTACTAAATAGATCAAGAAAAAAATTGACTGCATTGTGTAAAGGTATAATTTAAGCTGAGTTTAGCAGGACATTTATGTGTATAACTGATTATATATATATATATAGGTAAAAGAAAATAGAGCTATATAAGACACATAACACTCCTTCTTTTCCCAGAAGAATCTATACCAATGACTACCACAAAACAATTTCCATAGAAGGGGATTATCTTAATATATTAATATTCCAATGTGGGCTTTTTGTTGTTGTCCAAAAGCTTTCATTGTCAGAGTAATGTGATTAAGGAGGAACCTTGGCTTTCACTAAAAATCTTAACATTGTCTCCTATCTGAAATCCTGAACAAATGTATTGACTAAATCTATTTGACTTTGGTAGCCATCTGAACCTTAACAGGCACACTGCAGAAGCTGAAACAGCATCTTCTCAGTGTTTGGGTAACAGTATTATTTCTGAGGTCCTCCCATTTTTTCTGAGGCATTGTCTGGCTGTAAGACTGCCTTGATAAACAGGAGGCAGGCCATGATCCTCTCAAGCACTGGATCCTTGATTTTCCATATTGCTTAATGACTCTTTCATTCTCCATCTCCATTTTGGACTGCCCCAATTAACTGACGCTGTGGGTGTGGGTAGGGAGGGTTCATTTCAGAGGACACGACTGTACCAATCTGGCCTCAAACTATCTGTCATAAACAATCTTCTGACAGCATCCCAAACCTCAAACACCCATACAAGCCTTCATAACACCAGGTAAGGAAGGCAATAAGTAACTTCAGCACTCCCTGGCAGCTGTGATCCAGTCTCTATGCTAATTCAGGCACTTCTAACAGGAACGAAATGTGCAATGAGTAATAAGAATATCTCAAGGATCTGTGATAGTGAAGAAGACTTTGGACAAACTGCTGTACAGTGTGGGCATAGTCAGCCTGTTCTGGATGTCACTGGCTCTGGGATCCCAAGGCTTCCTGGACTTGGGATCAGTGCCAGTCTCTAAGTCCTATGGGGATTTTGGAAAACGAGGCTTCTGTGTTTGTATGCAAATCTAATTAGTACATAACTTTTTGTTATGCCAATTTTCCCCAGCAGCCAAGCCAAATCTCCATTTACCACGTCATTAATGATTTGTCTGATAATCAGATCTAAGTTTATTTTAACTGTTTGTTTTAAATCCTTGGGGATTAGAATACCTGCATGTTTTAGTGTTATTGAGGACCACTGAAAATCCCACCAACTAAGTAAGGTTTGGTATGTTTGCTCAGTTAATCATAACAGCTCAAGCTTGTTCCAATTAATTTTACACCCAGACAATTGCCCATATTTTTCAGTGTAATCTAACAATTTGCATATGGATCTTTACAAGCCACTTTAAAGCAGGGTAAAACAGAGCAGTCTGAATCCCACCTTTTCTGGACAGAAAAGTCTTAAAGCTTATGAACGTGTCTCTGTGCACTAAAAGATAGAGCCCTGGCTTGGTTTATCCTATGCAGTAAGCACTTACGCCTGGGCTTAACTTCTGCACATGATGGGTTCTAACAGAACTGGTGCACCTATGCTTAAACTAAGACTACATTCATAACTAGATCAGCTGGATCAAGACCTCAGTTTCCTTTAGCTAGGTCAGTCACAATAACCATTCTTGGTGGGAGCCTCAAAATCAGGAAGGAAACATTTACCTATAGGCCCATTTTTCCCTCCAAGTCCAATTTGTACCATACAGAAATTGCTGCCCCAAAGTGTTTTGATACAGACTGCCTTGTCCTCTGGGGCCAGCTCAGATTAGGCATAGTCTTGCAACAAAAGCATGGGCAGCCTGGCTTTCCCATTTATGGGGCCATCTGGAGACTCTTTTGGTCCTCTCAGATTAAATGCATGTGGAGGCCCTTGCTGGGTTTATGCCCTTCAGCAGGTTACTAACCAACAGACAGAGAATTTAATGTGGGCAATGTTTTAGCTTGGCCCTTAGTAACAAGGTTTCCTGCAGCTTCTGTAGCACCAGTGTATTTCTGCAGAAGCCCAGTTAGCAGACTTGGGGGTTACTAGTTTACCTTTCATCCAGTTTGTGTAATCCTATTATGTATGAGACAAAATTATGGAAAAGTACAGATAAATCTGCAAAGAAATCACTCAAGTATTCTGCCTTGCTTTCCTGCATGGTTACATGCTTGGGACTCCCATCTCATCTGCCACCTGTGGACTATCTGCCTCAAGACACAGGTGTTCACCATCTTTATTACTGTCTGCCTAGCTGCCCTTTATGGCTTGATCCTTGCAGGCATGGTTTCCTAAATCAGGTCTCCAAACTTGAGGCTGTAGAAGCCTACAAAATCAGCAGGTGTAGCTAGTGTAGCTGTCCCCTGCATAGGATGGAGGTGGAACAGCTGAATGAGTGGAGGTTATGGTGTCCCTACTACAGTTTGTAGTCCAGTCCATGTTTCTAAACTTTTCACACCTCTGGTTTCACTCTGCTTGAAAACATGAGTACTCCTAACAGTCTGTGGTTGTGATGGAGCTATTGACTCTTAGGGCAAGTTTGTGAGCTGCTTCACTGCCTTCTTCCAAGAAAGTTCCTCCACAACCTGGGCCCTCGCTGCTGCTGTCAGGAGCTGCTGGATGTTCTGGAAGTGACAAAGTGTGATCATACACAGGAGAGATGGTGGATGACAGCACTGTCTGCATTGCTACCAGCCCTCATTCTTTGGCAAGACTGACCCTTGTGTCATTGCAAGTTCACAAGTAAACTGGTAGTGTGTAAAGATAATTTGCTCCTTTAAGCCAAGAACTCATGCTACAGCTGCCTGTCAGACCCTTAAGCCAAATGTTTCTTTAAGGAAAGGCTGAGGTTTTATTCAATGCCAAGTATACTCAAGATCCGATCTCTCTCTCTTGCAGGGAAACAGCTGTCTTCTCCTCTCTGCACAGTCTGCCCTGATGCCACTGATCTAGAGAGCCAGAATGGACTCAGCAACACCCGATTCACCAGTGCCCCTAGTCAGGGAGGGAGGAAACTCCTTTGACAGTGGTACAGACTCCTCCTACACTGCATCTCTTAGGCAATTCACCTGTTCAGACAGGTGTATCACTATGGGTGGCTTCATTGGATGCCTGGTGGCCACCAGAAGCACTAGGGGTTTGGCAACCAAAATGAGTCTGAGACGAACTGGCTGGGAGGGACTATTGCACTAGACAGTGCAGTATACCTAGGAGAAAGAGGGCAGCATGACATACCATAACCACTGAGTTGGAAAGGGATGTGATGCTGAGCAGTATGAGTCTTCAGTGATATGCACGATGCTAGTGACCTGTACAAATGTATTAGCAGGTCATTCCCCGGCCACCTGGAAAAGTCAGCTGGAGGGTGTTGGGAGAGGTGGGTGCACCTGAGGTATCATTTGCATTCAGAGTGCCTTGAGAAATCATTCTGAAAACTGCATAAATGGAATTCACCACTCATGCCAGGAGCTAGTATCCTAAGACACCTTATGAAAGTGCTCCTCAGTGTAAGGAAGGGGACTATAAGTCTCTCTCTCATAAATACAGGCAACTTAATAGATGCTGAATAAAGAAAACTGTAACAATGACCAAAATGACTGGCAGTAAGAAGTTAGCAGCACCAGTCCAGAGTATCCCTGCCAGATATCCCTCTTCTCTTTTTTTCTACTCCCAGAGCAAGAAAATAAAATTGTGTTTTGTTGACAGCTGCAAGAAAAACAAAAGGCTGGGGAAAAGCTTACTCCAAGCCCTTCCTACCTTCTCACAGAGCGGGGGGCTGGAGTGGGGGGAGCTCACAGCAGGGGTGAGGTTGGCGGTTTGGAGAGCAATGGCAGGGCTTGGGGGGAGACCACAGGAAGCAAGAACCGACCGTCTCCCCGCCCGGCACAAACACATACAGACTTAACCTACAGCTGAACTTTTGCCCTTGAGTGACCAGTGCCATTAGGACGCGGGTCAAAAGGTTGCAGGGTGACAGAAAATGGAACTTTATTGAATGAAAGAGAAAATGGAAAAATTCCTTTGTTTGCTTAACTCCGTGTGGTTTGTATAGCCACTGTGATCCCATAATGGAGTCCAGAGTGAAAAAGTAACTTGATTTATCACATGCAAAGAAAAAAAAAAGGGGGGCTGAGGGGCAAAGGCGGGTGGAATTTCACTAAGGGAATAACTAGAAAAAACAGTGAAAGAATAAAATCCCCAAATCCCTAAAACATTAGAATAAATGTGACTTTAATCAATAAAACCCCTTTTATATAAATGAGGCAGAGAAAGACTTTTCATTCTTTAGGAACAAGTTTATATTAAGAACACCAGTGTATATATCAGTGTATATTAAGGACACCAGTGAGACATATTAAAAGAATATTCTTCCTGTTCTAGTCAGGAAAAATGTGCATGTATATGAGCATCTGGCTTAAAAATATTTTGGTTTGACACAGGTTTGAGTGCCAAAGTCGGAGCTTTATATGCATGATCCATCTGCACTTACATGCAAATGCAAACCCTGCATATTTAAAGTCAGTCTGAGGAGAGGAAACGTCTCTGGATAGGTAGAGAGAAAAAGGGGACAACTGGTAGAACTCTGTCTGAACATGGAGATTCCAAATGAACTCGGATAAATATAACCTGAAATCTTAGTACATATGGCATGCTTAAAATGTGTTGGAGCTTTTAATTTCTTGACAGAATGCAGTGCATCAGTAAAGATCTGATTGGTTAAAATCTTGATTTTTTAATAAAGTGGCATATTCTGAATCAGATCCAGAGGGCTATATTGTCTAATGTGCTAATTCTGAGCTGTCTCACTAGTGAGATACAAATCAGTGGAGCTAGAGCACAAGAAACCTAACAAAGTCCAGAGCTATGCCAGGTAGTAATTTTCAGGCCATACAGGGCTCAGAAACACCTAAATAAAAACAATGTGTTAAAGATGGACCTTTAGTGAGTTAAGTTCTTCATGATCTGTCTTTCAGAGTACTAAGGAGCAGATTTTGCCCCTTGTGCATGTACAAAAGTTCTGTGAGCATGGTGAGTGGTACTTGGTGTGTGCATGAACAGTCCTTGAGGGACAGGGGGCTGTAATACTGCTTGCTACGAACAGAGCATCAGAAGCTGCCTTCCAGCTGGGCTCCTACATCTCTGCTACTCTTCCCCCTTCCTTTGCAGTGTCTCCTTCTCTCTCCCCTTTTCGTCAGTCAGTCCACAATCTCCACAGTTCCAACAATTACGTCTATGTCCTCTGTGTGCCCCACAGCCTCTTCTGTTTGATCAATGTGAACAACTAAACCATCTGGCCTGACACTTAGCTCCTGAGAGCAACATCATCTGGCCTGACACTTAGCTCCTGAGAGCAACATGCTCTACAAAGGATGTCTCCAAGGGTCCTCATTTCCAGAATATATCTATGTCTCACTCATTCTTTCTGCATTGTGTCACAAGTGCAGGCCTTTTTTTCTCATCCATACAGCTAAAACTCTTATCCAGACTCGTTTTGCGTGTTGCAGTCACGTATCTCAGTTACTGCAGTATCCTGTGTTTTTGTTCCTGACAAATACAGCCGTGCTTTCTTCGTATCTATTTGAACTGCTGCTGTCAAGATCATTATCCCCATCTGTTGCCTTGAGTTTGTCATAACTCTATTTGTCTTTTTGCACTGTCTCCTTCTCCACTATAACAAATGCACTACTTTTCCTTATTCCCACTTAAATGACACTGGAAGCATACTAAAAGGCCGACTGCTACCTTCATTTGGACTGTGATATCTGTTTCCATCCTCTCCTTTTCAATCTTCAGATAGGCATTTCCAATTTTTCCATCTGACTCTCCACCCAGGTGTGGGAGGAAATCCCCATAAATGCATTCAAACCCCATTTGTTTTCTGACCTCAAAAAGTCTATTTCATTGACCGATGGCTATTATATAGTTTCCTTCAGCTCTCCCATCAGGCTGTCTGATTCCATCCAGTGTAAGCGCTCAGACCTCTGAAATCTTCCTTTTTTGTTCTCATTAGTACAACGCCTAAAGCAATGGGGTCCTCATTCTTGACCAAGGTTTCCGGTTTGCTTGGGTAACACAAATAGTAATTATTAGTAATAACCTTCTCAGTCACACAAATCTAAATCAAGATAACTCCATTAACTCTAAGTATAAATAATCCATGTTTATATGGGTATAATGGAGAAAAAGAACTTCTCATTTTATTTTTCCTGTTCACCTACAGAGATTAGGTAATTACCAGATATTTTCCCTCACCCCCCCCCAAGATATTTGAAAATGCAGCTTTGAAAAGCAAATAAAGACCCCAAAATGTTTAATGAAGTGTATTTCATGTGCCATAGAATGAATGAACTTTGAGGGTGTGAATTGAATGCCTATGAAATTTCTTAAAATTCTGTTTTAAAATAAACTTGTTTCTACATGAAATCTTGAAGGGGTTCTAATTTCTTTTCTAATTTTCTCAGTTTTCTCCTCACAAGCATAGTTAGACACATCATAGTTTACTGGCTTGCAACTGTCTCTTTGAAAACAATGAAAGCTGCTTTTAAAGTCATGGAAAGATTCCGAAAGAAGAATTTTATATTTTGTAAAGCAAACTTGCTTCTGGTCTAAGAACCTTCATGCCAAGTTTCAGTGAATTTTTACGGCCAAGTTATACGCTTCCTCTGACAATTTTTTAATGCTACCAGACAATTTGGCTACATGGTGTTGTTATCAAAATGCTAAAAGAAAAACTCAACAACTCATTATGTTGAGGAACTAGTGGCACTAGACATAATCATCTAGTGTTGTTTCATTGGAAAAAGGGAAGAAAGAGTGGTAATAAAGGCTAGAATTTTTTTGTGGGTGGATGAATGTTTAGGCTTCAGCACACTGCCAGAGACAGACAGTAATTTGTGGAAGGCATTGTTCAAAGCAGAGATATTTTGGGAGTAGAAGTATTGTGCGTTGTATACCATATGCCAGCCTTGTGGGAGGTCATGTCAGAGTAGTGGGAGAAATTTAGAAAAAAACAACAACAACAACAAACCTCACTGTATTTCATCATCTTCACCTACTCACCAGGAATATGATGCCTGGAAAATATGAATCTAGCAATTAAGCTTGCATTTCTCAGCAATCATGTCTGCTCGACAGTATAGATGCATGCTTATAAACAAAGCCAGTATATTCTGTACAGTGATAGAAGGTTTCTGCAGCTGTTACAGAAAGGAATGTACAAAGTGTTGAAGACTTAGGGTGCAATTATTCTGTAACCAATGAGCATCTACCCTTGGTATGGACCAAGCATCTGTGGATGAACATGTTAATCAAGAGATCTGGAGTACAGTGGCAGACTAGAAGATTAATTTAGACCAAACAGATGACATTAGATATAAGATTGTAGAGTGAAAGGGTATGACTGCTACTTACAGAAATTACCTATGCTTGTTGTTTTTGTACTCCTCATTGGGCATGTGAAGAACCAGCTTCTGATCGCTGCCAGTAGTATCACAGCTGCAGTTGTGATGTTGAATGCAGCAGAATGCATTTATACAAAAGCAGCAAGATGATCCTGTTAAATGTTACAAAAGCCTACCCTGAGAAAATATGGATCATTTGGAAAAACTAATATCCTCCTTAAAAAAAAAAACAAAACAGAACAAAAATAGGTTAATTACTTTTCAGATATCTGCGATTGCCATGTGCAATCAGTCCGAAGCTTCTCTGTGAATACTGCCAGCTTGTTCTGGTAGTGTTAGAGAAGGGCTACTGCTGGGAAATAACTAAGATGCTCCCTCATTTAACACAGACCACAGAACAGCTGCCGGATATGAATGCCTTTCAGCCACCATTGATCAGGGATCGATTAAAATTAGTGACCTAGAAATAAAACGCTGCATATGGAAGAACAAATTTCCTACACCATTCTGTCTTCAATAACAAGAAATGCAACTGTCTGCCACATTTAACTTTCAGCTGTCAAATATAAAAGAAATAGATGACCTCAAACATGACAATATGAGAAAAATCTCTATAACTTAGTGTATTTTTCCTCTGAAGTACTTTTTTGTTTTCTGTTAGAGAGCTTCCTCACTGAGGTTAGTAGTTGGGTATTCACAATATTAGGCAAATGTAGGAAACTAAGATTTTGTCTTCTACACTTTTTCATAAAAATTTGCTTTAGAAATGGTTTCTCAGTCCTAAACTTCTTATATTACATTAAAACCCACAGGGTCAAGTGTGCTTTCAAATGTTAGGCTGAAGCACTCAGGATCTGGATTCCTGTCCTCGGCTTTGCAAGGACTCCCTCCATGGCCTTGGCAAGCTGCTTGTATTTTCTCCATCTCAGATTCCCATTTACAAATGAAGAAAAGTAATGTTTCCCTGTCCTGGGAATATTTTGAAACTAAAGTCACAGGTAACTGAAAGACACTTCGCTATGCATATACAGATGATCAATTTGACAGTCTTACCAGGCTTTTTGACTAGGTAATGTTTTCTTTGAAAGCTGAGTTGGGAATACAAGGCTGAAATTGAAGATTTATGGATATCGTTTTCATGCTTATGGTCCTTAGAGGTAAAAACAAACAACATTCCCCTCTCCCCAACCACTGAAGAAACTGGGTCAATCGAAAATTATCACAGTGACAGGTTTTTCCTTTCATTAGGACTACAAAACACTGAGCGTTAGTAAGAATTGTAGAGATTTTTCTGACAGAATTAATTATTCTGAATGATTAGTTTGTTATGCTCCTCACAGGCACCAAGTTTGGAAGAGGAAGTGCTTTGTCTTTCGATTAAAAATATCCAAACAGCTCTGTGGAGTCATGATCTGAGAAACCAAAACAAGTCCTTAACTGTAGATAAATGAAGGTTGGCTGATCCCAGTTTGTAGAAAGCCAGAGGAAGCCCTCTGCTCTGACCCCGTGCCCTCTGGCATCACAGCTGGTGCACGAGCACAAAGACAACTTGGATGTAGATGCTGCTGTGGGCACTTTACACAGGCTAGATTGTAAATTTGTCCATTTATGAGTGTCCTGCGGGGGTTCCCACCAACTCAGAAGACAAAGCAAGAGTTGAAGCGAACAAAGCATATCCATAAAAGCTCCTCTGATTGCCACTATTAATAAAATGGAGGCCATAAACAAATTTACTCTGTGCTGTTTCTTAAGTGGGGGAACACAGGAAAGCAGGGGATGCTGCCCTTCAGCTGAAGGAGGTGCATGTGCTACACAGGGTGAGTGCAGAAGGTATGTATACTCTCTGAAAAATAAATCTGGCTGCCAGGAATGTTTTCCTTTGCATGTCTTACTACTGGACTGTAGACACGAATTTCATTCTACCTGAAATCTCAAATTGCCTTGGCAGCAGCTTGCAAATTTTCATTTGCAGTATACGTAAAACAGATACTCTGGGATTTCTGGAGTGGTTTTGGTTTTGCTTTATACACATTCAGAAAGGGAAGAATATTTTTTAAATTGTCCTGGCTTGTATCAGCATAGCCCAATATACCTCAGGGTCCACCTCCAGCTTGCGTATTTTTCATTTTCATTCACTCTTTCTAATGATAACGACAACATGCTTATTTTTTGTGCCAATACCTATTATGAAGCATTAGGTATGGTTCAAAAATCACACCAGTAAGATCCAATTTTGGGGGAATGATTGACAGAGAAAGCTTTGTTTCTTTCAAAGTGCCAGTGCTGGTGGTTCCTTCCAGTCCCATGTACAAAGAGACCAGTTCATACAGTGGTTTCACTCCTAGGACGCAGATGGTCATACCTTTTCCAGCACTCCCTGCTCTGGTTTCCTGCTCGTGCTAAGGAGTTCTGCAAAGTACTGCAGACGCTGGTGAAGTGAGGAACGAAGCTCAGATGGAGGTGATAACACAGCAATCTCTTTGGTTTTCTTGATGGAAACAGTTTTCACCTGGCTGTGTATATCATACACCTGTTCTGTTGTAGTTCACTTTGTGCTGCAGGTACCCACCCAGAAAATGTTACTGCTTCCCAAAGCTGCTACTGTGAAGTTAAATATGCCAATTGCTGACTGGGCAATGAATTCTCAGAGAAAAAATATCTCTGTGGATATTCCCAGTGGGTCTGCAAGTTAAGCAGGTGGTAATGAATGTCTCTGTGGCCCACCAGTGGGATCTTTCATAAGCGGCAAAGACCTTTAGCACACTTGGGGGCAGTCCACTGAGGTGCACAGCAAATGGTGAAGTCACATGGTATTAGAACATGAAGATACTACTTGGGCTGTGACTTTCCGTGTTGCACTTGGATCCTTCTTCAGACTTGTTTTGTTGTTTGGGTTTTTTTTGTTTTTTTTTAGGATTTAGAAGAAAATATAGTGAAGAAAACTGGATAACTATCATGGCACTTAATCTGCTCCTCAGGGGACCAAGCATCAAACATAGCTAACAGGTCCATGTGAATTTTTTTTTTTTTTCCTTGCTCAACTTTAATTAGTGCCAGGTAAGTTCTGTGTAGAAACCAGACACCTAGCTTAGCTGGAATTCATGGTCTGGAAACCACTGAGAAAAGCCATTTCTCGTGTTTTACATCTCAGGTCTAACATCACGTGGTCACACTCTATCATGCAGTAATGCTGACAGCAGCACAGGAAATAGCTTGGAGAAACGCCCTCATTCTGTTTCATTTGGAGCTCATTTGTTCTGAAACTTCCAGTGACAAAATTATGGGGCAGTTTTAATAGGAGTATGTGTCTAAACTCATACTCATGTTTTTTCTGCAAATCAGGGTTAGAAGATCTCATTTTTCTCCTCCCACACATGCACGCTCTGCCAACTGCTCAAACAATGACCTGTATTCATCCACCCTATAACTCTGTTGACATCATCAGGCTACAACAGAGATAAATTTGGTCCAGTGAAGCAAAGTGCTGTGAAATGGTATGATTTTTCTCTTTTACCCGAGGAAAACGCACCTGGAAACATATCATACTTTTATGCTGACACAGAGGAATGTCTTCATCATTATTAGGTGACTGATTTTCCTACAGATCCATGAAGGGTTTATTTTTTCGTACTTAAATTGCAAATGCAGTGCATGATATTTTGCTTTATATTGCAATACAAATCCATGAGTTGACTATTATTCTGCTTATAATCAATTCTTTTTTTCTTTTTCCAAATGTTAGGTGCTTCTTGCCTCCTTCTGTGTTTAAGAACTTTTGACTTCACTTCCACGGGATCCATGATCCAAAGATGGAGTATTCAAGAGTGCCTAAGTGTTTATGGAAAGTAATTTGTGTTTTCAAAATTAGCTTAAATAATGACATTAATAGGAACGTAGAGTCAGGAAGGACTCAAGAGTGGTGTCACTCTTCATACTAATGTGTTTTACCTAGTTAAACAGCAGTGGTGCACACAACCCTAAGTCAGGAAACTAAATTGCCTGGCTCATGAATAAGAAGCAGTAGTGCCAAAGACCAGGATTTGCAGCTGCTAGGATGCAGAGCAGAGGTACACCTAAATAACCCAAAAGTAAATCCTGTGAAAAAGATGTACCTGAGATGTGTCTTTTGCCCAGACACAAGAATTAATTGCATCTTTGAGATAGGTGCCTCTGAAATTAAGATCTAGAGCCAGAAGTTGCCTTTGGATGCACGTGACTGGATTGCAGTTTTCCTTTAAAGTACAGCTTTGTAAGAGCAAAGTGTCCTTTACCTGAAGAACTCCCTTTTCTACATAGTACAATGGAACTGGAAAAACATTTTGGACTTTGTTTTTTCAATCTCATATTTATAACAGAAAAGTATAATCCAAGGTGCTGTTGACAAGATAGAAATTTCTTAGATGGCCTAGCTAATGTAAGCAATAAAATGTGTTGCTAATAAAACCAGTTTTCAGGTTATTCACAATGAAATCTGAATGATCGACCCTTAATACTGGTAGGTTTTTTTTTCAGAGCTCCTCGAAATATGAAATGCTGGTTTAAAGTGCATTGCAAAACCAACATTTCAGTTTCACCCGTAAAATGCTTATTACAAGCGGGACTTAGAAATGGCCATATCTATGTTCTGAGTTTTCTTTGTCTTTGCTGTAATCAAATTCAGTTTATCCTGCTGCAAAACTGGTATAAAATTTAAACACTTGCAAAAGATTTAATTAGTTAATTAGTATTTATACAGTCATCAGAGATCCTTATCTATCAGATATCATGATAATTTTACTACAAGAAATTTCACTGAAAATTTGATTTTAAAAAGTAATACAAGTGTTGAAATTCCTTACTTTAACCAAATATATTTAAAGTATTTTGTATTCTTTATTATAAAAGTAAAAACTGAATTAGTACCACACCCTATTCTCCCATCAAAAAAAAAAAATAAATCAGGAATTAAAGCCATGGAGGTAGGAATATGGGAGCAGGAATATTTTGTAGTAAATAAAGAATCATCTGATGTGTTAGGAAAGGAACCATGTCTTTCCTCTATGCCCTCTGAAGCTGATTTTTATCTCGCTGCCTGGTTTATACATACCACAAAAAATCCCAGGCAGAGGACAGATCTGCATGATGGGAATTCAGCCCCTGGTGTCAGTCCTTCAAAAACTGACTCCTTGTAGTGCCTAGAAAACTGGATTTAGAAGTGAAAACAACTGACTGATTCAAAGCAAATCTACAATGTGGTTTAGGAGCACTTGCTTCCAGCTCAGATAACTTTTTGCAAGTATTTTCTTTCACCGTATGTGGAAGGATGGAGATCTACACTAAAATCACCCATGTAGGTGACTGTCAGGTTCATTTGTGGCAGAGCTACCCACAGTAGTGGTTAGCTAATTTGGGGAGTAAATGAAGTACATACAGAGTCCATGACCACCAGATAAACTGAGTCAGCATGGTATATTGCACAAGCGCTGAAACTAAACATCTGATACAGTAAATTAAAAAATGAAAAGGGGATGTTTGCCTGATAGGATGCACTTCCGATTTCCAACTTCAACTTTCATATATGCTGAAGAAAAAAAATACCAGAAAAATAAATCTGTTGTTAGGAGATTAAGGAGACTAACAGATCCCTTTTATCCATATCATCTGGCAAAGTGGTTGGGAAAATTCATAGAATGGTTTGAGTTGGAAGGGACCTTAAAAATCATCTAATTCCAACCTCCTTGTCACAGGCAGAGATACCTTCCACTCGATCAGGTTGCTCAAAACCCCATCCAACTTGGGCTTGAGCACTTGAAAAGTCTGTTGTGCCCAGGCAAGTAGAAAATAATATCATCTGAGCCCATGCAGTCCATCACCGTATCAGGCTGGGTCATGCTAACATATATCGGAGCACCACAGCCCAGCTTGGAGTGAAACAGTGATACCAGATCACAGCAGTATCACTGAGAAGCCACGCACAGACTACCACAGGCCATTTTCATACATTTCTAAGTCATAAGAAACCGTTTATTTCTCAGAATGACCCAGAATCATAAGAGGTTTGAGGCTGACTTGAGACACTCAAGATATGTCTCATCAATCATGAGCAGAGAGGAAGGATCACTTGACTTGAACTGTTGGCTATGCTCTAATGAAGCCTTGGAGGCTGTTTGCCACCTTTGCTGCAAGGGCATATTGTTGGGTCATGGCTGAATGTTGTGTCCACCAAACATCCTAGGTCCATTTCTGGAGAGCTCCTTTCCATCTGGTTGGCCCTCAGTGTGTACTGATGCATGGCATTGGTCCTACTCAAGAGCAGGACATCACATCTCCCTTTATAGAACTTCATGAGGTTCTTGTAAACTCGTTTTTCCAGCCTGCCCAGGTCCCTCTGAGCACACCAATCTAGTGTATCATCTACTTCTCTACATTTTGAATTGCCTGTAAACTTGCTGAGGGAGAATTTTGTCCTATCATCCTGATCATTAATAAAGAACCTTCAATGTTTTCAACACAGTGGATGTTGTCTGTAAAATTAGCAGATAACCTGCTCACTGGTGAAGATGATGCGTGTATCACCATACTGAATGTCTCAAAAAGAGCTGGTAGATCCATACTAGTAATTTTGTGGCAACAACAGTGAATTTTCTTCCCTATTTGGATTATAAAAGTTTGGAAGGTGTTTGTTTGATTTGTGTGGTACAAGCAATTAATGGACTGACTGAGTTCTTTCACCACACAGATCATATGCATGTTTTTTTTCCCACAGCTAGGAAGCCAGTCTCAAGTAATTTGTTGGTATCTCTCTACACATAATCAAAATTACATACGATATGCAACACTATGCATGCCTAGAACATACCAGGAAAAACTAAATTATATCCCTTGCTGACAAATTCAGCCTTAAAATGTACTTTGCTCAAGCACAAAATCTGTTTGGAGACCAAGGATTTCTGGGTAGCTGGTCAAAATCCATGCCGTCTTTTTCCACATATCAGATAACTCTCCAATGCCTCATGTCTTGTGAGATTAACTACCAGAATCCTGGGTTTGATGGTTTGAAACCTCAATAAACCTTTCCAATGCATAAAAAGCCCACTTAGCTCCCTGGTACTTCTACGGATTAATTCTTCAGGACTGGGCATGTGAATGACTACCATAAGACAACAGGGAGGAACACCTGGTGCTCTCCATGGCTAGAAGCCATCATTGACAGACAGGAAATACCAGCACAGCAAGAGAGGAGCATGCTGTGAAAAAGGGAATAAGGGTGCTCTGACACTCCTTATGATGTCTTTTGAAACTGGTCAAATACTGTGGAAAAGACAAACCTTGGACTTGAGTAATGATCAGCCTCTTCAGCAATCTTTCTGTTGCACTTTGTGGCTGGAAGGAAATGAAGGTGTTTTCACGTCCAGTTCTTTGCATGCCATCTCAAAGGGATGCTGAGTGATGCAATATACAAATCCCATTGGTACAGAGTGATGAATACTTGAAAGCTAAATCTGCCCATCAATACCTGCGAGAAATGTCAGACTTGGAAGGAAAGCTCCAAAGGGAAAAAAATTACCCACATGCTGACAGATCAGGCTTTCATTTCCCATCTGCTGATGAGAAATGAGATGAAGGTGATAACTTCTTGAGAGATGGTTGTATACTGATCCCCTTGCTGAGGTGAGGAAGATGTGATGCATGATGCTTTCTTACCTCCCCCCCTGCACTTGTTACCTACTGGGAGTGGTCAGCAAGGTCTCCACACGAGCTGAGCAGTAGCCCTTGAACCCTGCAGCTCCCTACAATAAACACTTGCATGTATACGTTGTGTGGCCCACTAACACACCACTGTAACAGCTCTCAGAATCAGGAGGATTTTAATCTTTTGCTTTGAGAATTAAGTGTGACTTGTCCTAATCAACCATGTCAACAGCACTCAGTCATGTAAACCAGGTCCTTACTGGCAAGCCAAGGTTTCCTGCAGGTTTTGCCTTTGATCTAATTGCTAAAGAGAGCCTCCATAGTCCTTTCACTTTCTCTCTTGGCTTGGGATATCTGTGTGTCCACCAAAGCATGGACTTAGATCTCTTCTTTCAATCCTGCAGATCTTTCTAAGCCCATGCTGCTGAATGATGTGTCACAATCACAGGTATTCACAGTGAAGCTCAACAGCTTCTCTTCCACTAAAGGGATGACTACTCAGTATGTTTTCTGAACTCCAGAAAAAAAGTGTTGGTGTTACACTGGATTTTTCTGGAAGCCATGTTTCATTGGTGGTAGTCTGACTTCAAGCCTGTTCCACCATATTTGCCCACATGTTTCTTGGCTTATTCCTCAAACCATGCCAAGAACCTGAACCTCAGCTGCACATTTTAAGATGTGTCACATAGCTGCACTGTCACCAAATCAGGACATTTGTCAATCATATAAGTGAATCATATTTTTCCCCATCTTGGTTATGTAAAAATATTTCTATCTTATATTCTGTAGCTCAAAGTTTGTTCATACAATTTCTTCATTAAAACTACTTTATCGTGATTCAGAAAGGAAATATTTATTTTAAAAATATTTCTGATAATGTTCTTAACCTGGAATAGGCAAAAAGTTTGAATGAAATAATTAATTAGAGTCTAATTTACTAACACAAACAGTCCCATTGATTTCAATAGAATTACATGAATTAATGAAATGAGCAAGTTTTCCCTGAGGTAAACCTTTAAATTAAAAGTTGATGGAAATCTTGATATAGGGAACTATTGACTGGATTTTGAATATGTAGTTCTGATTCTGGCCTAATTTTTTTTATGTTAAGACTTGATATACTTGCACATATGTATTTTACCCAATGGAGAAGAAAGAAGTGTCTTGTTAGGAAAATGAAATGTCAGTATATTTCTATGTTTTTCCTCTTTACTCTTCATTTGAAATAACTGTTAATTTTAATGTGTTGGGTTGTTTAAATAAATAATTGAATAGATTCTAAAAAGCTAAGTCAAAATATTTGGCATATTCTTTTGAATTAGGTAAAGTTAGATTCTTATCTGTTTCATGTTGTTTATTGTTTGACAGATTTGATTTGTAGCATCTAAAAGCCTGGATCAAGATGGCAATTCCACTGTGCTATACATGCTGAACCCTGGTTTTAGTGGAGCAGTGGAGAGGTTTCATGGCCCATACCAACATCTATTTTATTCACAAGTGTAAAAAGGTTCATTGCACAAGCAGCTGCATATTCCTATGCACATGGGTGTGAGTGTGTGCAGACACACTTGCTCATGCATGTGTGCACTTTGCCCTTGCTTTGAGAGTCTGATGTGCAGTGAGAGAATTTTAATCCCATTTATTGACCTTTCTAAGAAGTGAAGGGAAAGAAGGGAGGGGGAAGCATACACACCTGCAGTTTATTTCCTTTAAGGAGATCACTTTAAGATAATAGAGATGAGATGGAAGAATACTGCCCATTGCCAGGAGCTTTGTTCACAATGAATACAATACATGGCTTCAGAAGCTGACAGGGAACTGCTGCCACTGGAATGAAGAACAGCATTGCCAGCGGGTCACAGAGCAGCAAGTGCAATTGATTAGAGGTATAAGTCTTAAGATGGCAGCAGGGAAAATGTTCAGTGACCAAATCAATCTGCTAAATGACCTTTCCTCCAGATGCATATAGCATTATTCTTTTAAACCTGAATTTGCATACAGGTGCTTTATCTTAACTGGTTTTGAAGGCACTAGAAGCTGAGCGACTGTCTGTGGGAAGGTAGTTTAGAACAATACGTTTGTGAGAGCATTTATTTAGCATGAAAAATACCCCCCTGATATTTGAAAGTGGTCTTAAAAGAGAATCCAGAAATAAGGTGCAAGAAGCATAACTTGGCTAATGTTTATTGGTGATAGGTTTTTTTTATAGGTGATTACTGTTAAAGAGCATTCCTAGGCCACTAATGTCAGTGGTAGTTTTTCAGGAGACATTTGGTTGGGTCTTTGGTGAACATGATCTCCGGTCTGTAGAGATCATTTTAAAAACGTGATTGGAAACTATTTAAGGCAGTAGACTCCTAAGTAATTGCATTGTTTATGAGAAGTCAGATTTATGCCCATTTAGGTATGGCATATGTCATATTTCCCTCATGAACTCTATGGAGAGTTTTGGTATGTAAAAATTAAGACTGGGCTATTTTAACCATGTTAAAGCTGGGTGCCTGTTTGGCCTTTTTCTTTGCTCAGTAGGAAAAAAAACCAAACCCACATGTTGCAGTATACTCAAATCTAACCTATTTGCGAATTCCTGTCACATATTTTTGTGTACTATCATTCGATCCTGACCAAAAAAAAAAAACCAAAAAACCAAAACCAAGACCCCGTTTCATTTTGGTAATGAAATCTTTTTCAACAACAGAAATTCTTTCTTCTTCAAATTTTGTTTATGTCATACTGTGCCCTGATTCTTACTGATGTGGAGAAATTCACAGCTCTTTTTTTGATCTAAAGCAGATCTGAGTGCAACATTCCAAAGATGAAAGCTGCATGAGCAGCAGCATGGAGTTCCTGGCAGAAATCTCTGTTCTCAATATCCTCCGTCAGGAGAAATGTTTTCAGCTACAGGGCCAATTTATGCTCTTCACAACTGAGTAGTGAAAGTACCTACTCCCAGATAAGCTGCAGTACCCCACAGAAGCGACTATGATGTTATAAATGGTAGGAAAGTTTCACCAGTAGTGTTGGTATTTTGTATTTGCACTGTAAAAGTTCCAGCTATGAAGAGAAGTTACAATTTCCAGGTTCAAATGCTTCTTGATGGACTGCTGCATATAAATATCTTAATTTTCTTATGATTTCTGTTAGAATTCTCTCTACTAAAAGCTATGAATTAAGACTGAGTGAAAAGTAATATTTTGGTATAAAATATATTATACAGTGTTGCATCATTGTTCTTGACATATTTCATGATTTTAAGATCTTTCTGCAAGACAGCTTTGTATTTCTTTTAAGTTTGACAGCTGAACATGTTCTTTGTTATGACAAAGTATTGATGCTTATGTCTAAGAAAGATACTAATGTGATGGAAAATGTCAGAAAAGATTTCCATCCCCACACTAGGAAGTATACAGGTTACACTTCCAGCATCTGGTATGCTCCCATGTATAACCAGTACTTATTCAAATACTTTGATCGCCCATATTTACTTCTTTTCTATCATAAGAATTCTTACATTAGAATAACAGCTAAACTCATCTTTGAATAGTATTTGTTTTAAATTCCATTGTGCTGATGACGATGGATTTCCCTCAGTTTGAGTACACCTATGCAAGAGGAATTCTGTTGTTTTCACATCCTGTCTTGTTCAGTGTTTTGGTATCCTACAGCTGGCATCTGAGAAGTGCAGTAATTACCTGATATAAGGGATTATCAGCATTGTACTGTCTTTGGCAACTATCCACAGGCACCACTCTCATATACACTTCTGCAATCAAACCCAAATCTCCTATTTCAGCTATGTTATACAGCGTTGAATTTCCCAGTTGCTGTAGCCAGGAGAGAAGAATGTGCTCAAAGCTTTTTTTTTTTTCTAAAAAGGGTAACACACTTGAACAATCAAAGAGTGAAAACAGCTAAAAAGTCACACAAAACTGTATTTAAAATCATAGGTTTACAAGTATGGGGTGTGTGTGTGGGGGTTATATGTGGGAGAAATCCCCTTAACTAAACGCATTAGAAAAATTGAATGAATGTAAAATTCAACAGTTTAATTGGATCCCAAGGAATTATCTTGGAACCTGCTAACTGGCTTCCAAGCCTTGCTAACCAACTTACCTTCATCAAATGCTTAAAGGCTTTCCTCACATTGTCAAAAGCATTTTAAGCAAGCACAGCACTCAGCTACATACCATGACAAATGTTGCCTGTAGGCTGTTAAAATGGCTTTAAACTAGTGAGGCGTGCTCTTAAAACATATATATAAATATATATACATATATATACACACTTTGTACATATTTCATCCCAAGTGGGCTCCCTTCTCTCCAACTGTTTTTTTTCTTTGTGGTTTTTTTTTTTTGTTTTTTTGTTTTTTGTTTTTTGTTTTTTGTTTTCTTTTAGCCTTTATGTCCTGAGTCTAGCAGGGTTATTAATTAATGAACTTGTGTATTTTCCTTCTTTAACTGCTGAAGAGCAAGGAACTGTCAATCAGCAGGGACCCTCCTGAATTAGGTGAATGCTGACATTTGGCAAGTGTCATCACAGTTGCCTGCCCATGCCCTTGTAATGCTCTAAGCCAGTGACCCTTCCCTCTTTGTCACACATTTCAGGTAGCACTCAGAGCTCATTGTGTGCAAGTGAGGTCAACCGCCAACCAACCAAGTGCTCTGTCCTGCTTGCACAAAGCTTTCCCTGAAGGCAAGAGAAAAGAATAATAAAAGGGGGAAATGGCCTGCTGAGCAAAGGCTCTGAGCCTTTTATAACAGGAGGTCGTTTTTGATTATAGGAAGGAACCTTCAGTGGCCATGGAAACCAAAATGCCACACAAAAGCCAGAGGGTGCTTGGGAGGTAAACAAGATAGATGAAAGGTGATGGTGCTTTTAATCTCCACAATCGATGTGCTTAGGTGGGTGACTTTAATTTAATCCATGTCTGATTAACCCTCTCCCTTTGTTTACACCATTATAGGAGTTTTTCTCCTGTAAAATTTTTAAACAAATGTTAAAAAATTCCAGGAGAGGGCTGGTCACTGCAGTGTTTTCATCCTATTCACCCCCCTGGTGTAATCATGGATGTTCTCATTATCCACATAAATGCCTAATCCTTCTTACTCCTGCTAAGCTTATCCTCAGTGCTATATTTTTGAATGAGAGAGTGAAAGTTCTTATACTAATACAAATTCTTGTGACTTTCTTTTTCGGACACCTAGCAAGATGAAAAAATGGGAAACAATGGCACTCAGTAAGGCAACTTTTTCCATCAAGAAACCTTGAAGCAGTTTGGTGAAAACTGGTTTTGATTTGCTTGAGTTATGAGTCTTTGAAAACTGCACATAGTACACGGTTAGACATTTTTAAATAACAGCAGTGGTTTTAATGACAGCTGAATGTTCTGAAGGAAGTTGTGCCGTGCATGCGTGCACAGCTAATTTACCTACTTACTGAAAAATAGGCTCAGGGGTAGTGCTCTGAATGAACCCTGCCACATTCAGTTTGGGTTGGCTTACACGACTGAAAATTCTCTCCGACGGGTGTGCAAAGTTTTCCACAATAATTAGTATCTTACAGATAAGAATTTCAAAAGCCCAGTCTCCATTTATGAGAGCAGATCCCATTCAAATAGGAAATGGAAAGGAATAATAATTTAAAAAAAAGCCCAGAGGAATTTGTGTTCCTGTAACCCTTGGGGATAGGGGGTACATTCAATAAAGACAGACACTTAAGCACTTATCTCAGTCTCAGTGTCATTAGAGTATGAGCTTTAAAACCTATCAGAATCTTATCCTGGCTCCTGAATGAAAATAAAATGCACACTCATTCAGTTAGGCTTCCAGAACAGTCTTGAGGAAGAGAAAGATGCTTCAAAACAGCATATGCAGAAGGAACTGCCTAACCTCACTGACTTAAGTTATCTTGGCCTTTTCCAGAGCTAGGATGGATGCCTTTGCCATGACAGCCAACTACAGCCTCCGTCCAGCCAAAAACTTGGTCCTTTCCTGAGGGCGGCTGCCTATCTCCTTTCTTTGCAAAAGTAAGGCAGAGCTTAATGTTTCCTTGTAAAATACAGGCAGAGGGGGCACTGCAGCTGCTGCCCACCCTCTATGCAACAACTCGGCAGTGAGAGTGCTTGCCCAGGGAGCAGAAGAGCAGAGTGCCATGCCTACCCTAATGCCAGGGTTCTTGAACCTGGTTCCCTGCGGTCCAGTTAAGCTAGTCAAGCCTGTTGAAGAGGATGTTACTGGAGTTGGGCTGCTCCTCAGAAAAACAAAACAAAACAACAAAACAAAACAAAACAAAACAAAACAATTAAGGACCCAGAGAGAAAAATAAAAAAATGTGCGAGCTCCTAATTCAGTGACACTGGCAGAAAGAGAAGGTCCCTCTCAGATGTCCTTTAGGCTTAGCAGATGTACAAGCACTTCAGAAGCTTCAAGATAAAATAAGAAATTATAAAAGAAAGACAAAAGACAAGCACAGCTTTCTGAGCTACAATTTCAGGCTAATCAACCAAGTCTCTCTAAATTCTAGTTTTTGTTTGTTTGTTTGTTTGTTTTTTATCTTGTGCTAATTCCATAAAGGGCCACAAATGTTGCAAAGTCTGATTTTTAATGGACCTGCTGTTATTCTCTTGAGAGGAATGTGAGATGCAGAGAGTTATGAACCTAATTATGAACTTTCTTGCAGTTACAAAGCAAGACTATGAATCTTCTCCCACTAGCCAAAAGGAATTGTGAAGGAAAACATCTAGTTACTGGTTCTAGACAAAAGAGAGGCTCTTTCAATGAGATATGAGAGCTATTAACCCTTCTGTAGAATTAGATGCCACAGCCAGGTAACAACACCTGAGGAAAACAGCAGGTGTTGCTCATTGCCTTATTCTGCTAACAGCACCCTGATGTCATTTCAAATATTCAGATCCTGCTCTTCTGTCAGGTCTGGGGCTTGACTTTTCCTCCACAGCTCCCAGATGGGGTGTCTATCCATTAAGTAGGAAGGTTTTCTGAGACAGATGTCAGGTAGAACTCCTCAGCTGAAGAAAGTCATTTAAACAAGGTGAAAAACATTTTGCTTTTTGGTGAATCCACAGCTATTCGTTATTGAACAGATTGGATCCAAGAACCTTATATGTGCCTAAGATGGGGTCATTGTCTCTCTCTGAGCCAGCTGGCATTTAACTCATTTATATAAAATGGAGCTGCAAAAACAAACAGGAAGTGAAAGGGGCCCACACAAGCATTTTTCAGTAACTTTCACCATCACGGTAGAAACTTTAGGTTCCAGTATCTGTGTGATAGGATCTTGGTCATGGATCAAGGGCAAAACCAATTCCTCTTAATTCTCTTCTACTTTAATTAGCCAGTCATAGTACCTTCTGGTCCTTGCTCCTTGTTAACAAGTCCCCACCATACGGCTAAGTAGGGTCAGAAGTTTGAATATTACATATAAAATCAAAAGAATAAATATCAGTATATGAAGTCTTCTAGGTGGCAAATCACCAATTATGGACTGGAGGTGCTTTCAGGACTAGATAGCATATGAATAACTGATTTTTGGGGTCTTTGCTATGAGACAATTTACAGCTGATGGTCATGAATCTTTCCATGACTGAAGCTTTTCAGTTTTCAGAAGGCCCAACCATAAGATGTTCTGTATCTAATATTTTGTAAGGTTTGTGGTCACTCAGCATGAGAATTGCCCTTGTGCATGTAACTTCCATGTGAACAGTGCAGGAAGCAAGGAGCTTTCCTTCTCCCTTCCTACTTGTATCAGTATAAAGTTTGCCTATAGCTGCAGTGATCCATGCTATGAAGATTCAAATTTATAATAAACTTGCTTTAGACTTCACATAACCTCTAACAGATTTCTTCTTTTGCTTAAGTATGTTGAGGAGAAGTTTCCTGAGATTTTTCTGCATCAAACAAAATTTGGTTTGCTTCATGTAACAATCCCAAGGATTACTGTTAACATACTGTGTCACACTGAAGTACTCACAGCACTGTTCTCACAAAGGAGCAATGGAAAAAAAAATACTGCAATCCTTCCCTTATTTTGCTCAAGCAAAACTCAGCTTAGTATAGTAGTCTTTTTAAGGAGAACCTTGTGATCGATAATACTAGTTGGATTTGTAGAGTTCTGGCTTTTGACTAAAGCACGCTGAATCAAAGAACCTGTGAAATATTTCTCAGATGACTACGTAGCAGGGCAAGATCCACCCAATAGGATGGAAAAAGAAAGAGAAAGTGTTTTACAGGATTTTGGCAGCTTTCAAAGGACCTACTACTCATCTGTCAGAGGCTCACATTCTCATTTTTGCCCTGGAATTTTTGTTAGTCTCCTATAGAAGGTGAAGAATGAACAGAAAAAGCAAAGAAAGTAAGTGATGGAAATATGCCATAGAATGGGATCGATATCTTACTCTGTAAAGATAAAAGTAATGTATTATGCCATTTAGATAACAAATTATAGAACTACTCAAGAAGTAGAGAATAATGACTGAATGAAAGGGAAAAGGCTTTTTGCTGACTTGAAGGGAATGTCAACAGTACCAAGACTGACAGTATTGCTGTGAAGATGAGAAACTGAAGAGAAAGATGCTAAAGTGAGTGATATTTTAGATACTGCTTCTGTTAGTACCAGGGCTTTTGGGCCATTCACCACTGTTTGTGACTGTTCCCACTTGTTGTCTTTGATTGCTTTAATAACATTTTGCAGATGCAAAACATTATTAACCTGTTATTTTTAGTGAATCTTTTAACATGTCTTCAGTTTTTCTGATCTATCTTAAAATACTTTATTTAAAAAACAAAATAAAACAAACAACCCACATCCACACTCAGTAACTTGAACACATCAGAATGAATGCATGAATTATTTCATGTTCCACTCTACTGAGAGACCCTAAGTTGCAGGGGATAAACCTGGGATTCGGAAAAAGATCATTTCTTTCTTCACTGTGTGGTCGGATTGTGACAGGCCCAGAATCTGAATCCAGACAAATTGCTAGGCTCCTGTGAAGTTACAAGTGACCGTGCTTGCTGCACAGTAACAGAAATGTTATGTGGCCAATTTAGGCAATCCAGTGACCACCATGAAATCTATTGACATTTTCCTTAGACTTAATGTGGATACTTAGCCAAACCTCTTTAGCTGAGCAATTGAGCTTTATCATACTCCTTTCCCCTTCTCCCAGCTAAAAATACAAATACTCTTATATTTATGCTAGTGCAACACCACCTACTAGGAGGCAAGGGCAAGAAAGCTAGCTCTTTTAAAAATTAATGAGCCTTGGAAGGAAATGAAGCTGAGACAGTATGAAAGCATATGAATTTCTCCTATACAGAAGAACGAGCATTCATTAAACTGTAACTCTACACTGTTCAAAGCTCCAGTCCACTTCAGCAGTAGATTAGTATGAGTAAGGACTATAGACTTCAGGGTACGTGTTTTTCTCCTGCCTGGAAAAATATATTACTGCAACTCTGGATAGCAAGATTCGTAAAGACATTTGCTTTGCTACAGCTACATGTGCCTATCTGTGCATTAGATGCAAAAAGATTTGATCCTGCAATCATCTCAAAACAGGGAGATTTATATCCAGTGCTAGATTTGGGGCCCTTTGCAAAGATAGCAATTGTAAGCATGATCCTATTTTTACACTAGTAAATGATGGGAATCACATTAACTGAGCGTGTTAAGAATGGCAGCCTGGAGGTTATGGTACTAGTTAATATCAGAATTTAGAAGAGGTGAAGATGAAAGTTCTTACAAATAATTCTATTAAGCAATATATCTTTTAGTTTTTGCTTTTTGTTTGTTTGTTTGTTTTACTGAAAAGGATTTAATATTTACACCCTTACAGCTCTCTTTTAAACACAAAGAGATAGAAAATTAGTGGAAGCCAATAGATTACATTTTTCATAGAAGACTAAGTCTGTATTTTTTCCAGACAACCACTGTGCTGTCATTTTTAAATAATTTTAATAAATGCAAGTAGACTTGAGCTGATGGAATCCAGTCTCTGAAACAGTTCTGCTTCTTTCAGGAGTATACAGGATGTGAGGTCCCATAATCAGTATAATGTTCAGGTGCTAGTCACAAGAGGGAGCTCAGTGCTTCACAGCTATAATAGAAATAGATCCAGACTGAGAAGCAAATTTTTAATAGTTTGTAAAAGGGTATAGGATTTATAAATCAATAGCAATCCTCAGTGTTTGGACTATGCTAATTCATCTTGGATTTATCTTAGAGCATCAGCCTTTGGCATAAAAGCTAATATATAGCTCACTTTCTCTGTCTTTCATCTTCCAGTTCCTCATATTTTTATTTCTTTGTTGAAAGTAAAGTTAAAATGGAATGGAAGCTGTCAATTCATGACAGCAGTTTAAGAGAAAAAAAGCCAAACCAAACTCAACGGTCTGTCTATATTATTCTTAGGAGTGGGCTAGAATCAAACTTTCTGTCACGGTTAAAACCGTTTATGTTTGAAATATAATCATACTCGAAATTATAACATAAATAAAATGCAGAAAAATGGAAATGAGATTTTTCAAAAGATCTAGTTGCACACCTGAGATAACCTGGCTTGATAACTGCACGTTGTAAATAAATCAGAGATCATCAAACCCATTTACACCGTTTTGGTATGTACCCAAATGGTCAGTTACACCAACAGCCCATGAATAAGAGAGTAGATCACCTGCCACAGAGCCGTTCTGGTTATTTTTGGAATTAACACATTTGCCTGGAATATTTTGGGTTAAAAAAAATGGCATTTTTGAGCTGAGGAACCGTGGACTGATAAAACCCGTCAGATGAACTTGAAAGCAAGGTTGTTAAAGCTAGGAATCATGACAACTAACACAAAATTTTCAATAAAACAAAACTTATTCCAATCTTTGGATGTGCATACTACTTAAATTGAGTTAAATCCACTCCATGAGTTATATAATGGGAAAATGTATGATCTGGGCATTTCAGTGTTTGTTGTTCCAGATTAAACTAGACCGATTTTTTAACAATGGTTCTTTTCTTAATTGCCTCACCCACTCCTCGTGTTGCCTGGGTGATGTAGGTTTTCAGATGTTGTTGGCTTCTTTGAGTGTTTACTTACTAGTAGTGCAAAGCCTGTGGAATGGATAGGCTTGCTGAATTGGATTTACAACCCGGTTTTCTGCCGCAGAACAGTGGAAAATAACTGAAATGGCTGTATATTTCTTCCTCCTCACTCTAGATGCCTTTATCTTCACATCTCTTAACCTATGCTGTCTTTGACATCCTTTCCTTTTTTCATGTTCTACATTCCTTGGCACATTTCCCACTCCTTATTGCAAAACCTACTTTAGCTTCATCTTCTTTTGGCCATCAGTTTTGAAAATGTCTAGTGAAATGTGTAATTTAAGAAGTAAAGTCTGTACATATCTTACCAGAAAACGATTTGTGATTGTTGCAAACTAGAAGGTGAAGCAAATAACCTCTGCAACATCTTTTTTCTAGGAAGTTCTGGATCTTGTGACAGTAAAAGTACTTTTATCAAGTTTAGGTCTAAAGGGTATGCTTTGAGCCTATAGTCATGGACTTAATGCCAAAAGTACTTGTTCAAATTCTGTACTCCATTTTATGTAGTTTTGCAAAATAAATAAACCTAATGATCCCTTCTGTCCTTATGAAGATTTGCTCTTTTAATTTAAAAAGGCCACCATGTCCTACCATTTTTAGTAAGCATGAAGTCAAGTACTTGTATGTTATTAAGGCAATTTATTAGGGAAAAAAAGCCTGAAATATAATAGGGTATTTCTTAAAATCTCCATTTTAAATCAATCGGTTTATGACTTAAGATTATTTTACTTGTAAGTTTTAAGAAGCTCTTTTCTAAATTTAAAGAGAAAGCATTAAAATTTTGGATAGCATAAGCTAGTGTTTGAAAGTGGTTGAATCCTTGCATTCAGAAAAAGAAGTCAGCCTCAGTTATGAGTACAGGCAATGATTCTGTGATACACATGTGCAGAGTAAGATACAGAATTTACATTTCCATGTATACATAACAGAAATATAATGTATACAGAAAAAAACCAATAATTTTCCACTGAAATTGTCTTTAGCAGAAGATAGGATTCTAAATAACCTTTTTAAAAAAAAAAAAAAAAATTGAAGCACATTTTATCTGTCAAAATTTTTCTTCAAAACTTTTTGGCCAGAATATGTGAACATCTAGCTTTAGGATCATTTCCCCTCTCATTTCCCAAAGAAGCAAGCTGTGTGATATTACACTGTCTGCATAACCTTCCATCTTCTTGTCTATTGCCAGCCCTCCTTAAACTGTAAAAATGTGTTAGCCACTTTTTGATAGAATTCTCATGAATTAATGAGACTTTAATCAATGTTGGCTCTTTGGAAAAGAGAGACCCACTAAGGGTCCCATTTAAGGAGAATGTATAGAGGCATCTTCTCTTATCTTTCCTATATGGATGTCCAGAAGTGAAGATGCAGCTACTGTCTGATGAAGTAGCATGGCATAAATAACTAGCTAATCAACATGTACACGATTTAGCCATAACAAATGGTGCCCCTTCCTTTCCAGCAGATTGGAGGATTTGAGGGAAAAGGGATTTGTTCCATTGTATGAAACAGAATGCACAAATCTGAAGGAGACCAGGCTTCATTTGTTGCTCTTCTCAATAACAAAGACAATTCATATAACAGGGGAGGGGCCTTGCCGTGTCGCCGTGAAGGAAGTTCAAAAGAGGCCAGGTGGCTCACCATGAGAGAAAAATTGGAAAATCCTGCTTTAACCACCTAGATGCTCTTGTCATCAAGTCAACAGCACAAGCTCTAAATTATCACATGACATTTTGAGTTAATTCCAGCAACCCTTATGCGCAATGTCTTGGCAATGAGGATATGATGGGTATGAGACTCCTCAGCCACACTCTTTACCTAGAGATATCTCATCCCCAAAGGCTGTTAGCTGTATCCCACTGCTCTTCTGTGATGGAAACCTGAGGAGGCACAGATGGTCCAGCTCTACAGCTGTAAAGGTACTAAGAACATCAAAGTCAAGACTTCATTTCCCTCCAGCACAGCAGGTTTTAAAACAACAACAACAAAAACCTTCTAAATTGTCTATAACACAGGAAGTAATCTCAGCCCAAATTGACAACAACTCAGATAACTTCAAACTGGAAAATGTGCGATTAATTTGCTAAATGCAGGGTGACCTGCCCGAGAGAATGGTCTGTATTTGAAGTTGCGGAAGGCTGGTTAAAATTGTGCTCTCTACTAAGAAGGGAATAGTCACCCTTAATCTATTATTTAGAGCTTGATTTTATTGTAATCTTATTCAAGTGTGCAGTGCCTGATTGAATATGAAGCAAATCTAATTAATTAATATTGGCTTCCTACTTTTGCGCATCTGCACCACGCTTCTCGAATGACAATCCTGGACATCAGAAAAATATAGAACTCTTTGTAATCCAGGATCTTATAAACAACAAAATAAATAAATAAAAAGAACACAGCTCCCCAAACTGTATCCTATTGCTAAGAATAATCCAGCGGCATTTTAACCGCCCCGCTGAACAGACAGGCTTTACATCGCGCTCTGAATTTGGCCAAAGTGGGGCTCTGGCGGGGGGCCAAAGGAAGCAGGTTTCAGTGGTGCGGGCCCTCCGCTGAGAACACCCTACCACCCGTCCCCCCGAGCCGGGGCACTGCGCATTCATTTTATGTGTAGTGCTCCTGTCTCTCACAACTCCTATGTCTGATATTTTCTTTATGACTTCAGCTTATTTGCAGATTTGGCTGCGAGATGTATTTTCACACAGTACTCAATACAAAGTCTAATACTGCAGCTCAGAAGTACAGTCTGCCGAATTTAACCGAATTAGCTCGATCGTTGGAAATAATAACTGTGGAAAGACAGAGGAATCTATTTGCATGGAGTTTGGACAATTTCTGGCATGTATGGCTAGACCAAAAAATGTTATATCAAAGGTATATACAACTGTAGCTGTCAGCTAGGTGAAATTGCTTAGCAGATACCTGAGAGAACTGCAGAGAAGCCAGAAACATAACCTCACTAGTAGCAGATAACAGTCACAAATACTCACAACTGGTTTTGTACTCTGTGTCAGAGACTGGCATTTTAACCTGTCTAACTTCTCTCACTGCAGTTTCTTTTTAGGAAGATACCAGCGTCCAGCATATATATATATATATTTTAATGGACCATTGTGCCTGAAGGGATAAGATTTTTTTTTTCAGGAGAATGGAGGAAAAAAAAGAATAATTTGATGTGTAAGGAGCAGAGTCACAAGTGCATGGTCTGCGAGTACAGTGTTTGTGGTGTTTGCAAAGCTGTGGATTGGTGGATGGGAGAAAGGATACCTGCTAGGTGACCAAAAATTCTCTTTCCTTCCTTTTCAGGTTTCCATGTGTTTTATATTGGAATCTAAAGATTAAGTTCCAGTCTTTGCAAACATAAAATAAAGGTCACCTAACAATCATTGTTTCAGATGTTTATCTTCTCAACTGCTGATCAAAAGCCTCTCCAATTTGTGTACAAATAAAATAATTGGTTTTTTTCATAAATGCAAATTACCTTTTTCAACAGATATTCCTTCACTGTTTCAAAGGCTGAATAAAATTTAATGAATGAATGAATGAGTGAATGAAAATAGGGATGTTGTCAGCTTCAGAACAAAGTCTCTAAGCAATTAGGAGACTGCTGGGGTTGGATACTTCTCTGTCCATGTAATGAGGCTTTGGGGTTTACAAAGAAAAACTATATTTGTATTTCTCTACAGAAAACCATGCCAGTGATCTGACCTCAATCAATGAACTCTTAAGAGAACAGCACAGGTGCTAGAGATAGGAAAGAAAGGATAGCTGGAGAAGTATATTTTTTATTTGTATATTTGACTGATTAATACAAATTATTCAACTCTTCCCAACATCTGGAAAAATGATATTTATCTTTCTATTAACATTCCCATCAAGTGATGAACCATAAAATTTCTGCCTGCAAATTCAGATTGAAAAAAGGTCAGACAGAATCAATATTTTTTCATGCAGTAGAAACATAAAAAACTCTCCAACTGGATATCTTCAGGTCTGCTGTTAATATCTGGACTGAGTTCCATGAACAATACTATGATTTGCCAAAGTACTTAGGCACATGCTTGATTTTAAGCTCTGAATAATCCTGTTTGTCTGCAACAGAACTTCAGCAGCTGTGCCAAACTAAAGATGGAGTTGCAGCCAGAGAGTAGTACTTCCACACCCCTCAGCATCTCCAGCATTTCTGCTATCTGGATGCAAATAGCTCAGCTATTTTGAATGGATTTAGGTTTAGCAAGCATTTACCTGGAGGACAGGATATAAATGCAGGAAAAACATTAACCAAATGATATGATGGAGAAAGAGCAAAAAAATCTGTTAATATGGGAACTAAAGAGGAAAAATATTGTAGATAATAGATTTATGAAATTTATAGCATATTTCCAGCTGTGGTTCTTTCAAGACTACCACACTGATTACAAAGCAGTATGAAAATAATATTTCCTCTATTTCTTTTTCAAGCTGTGATAATAGGGTCTAGAGTACAAGGAGGGGCTTAGATGGGTCTTATCGGTCTTATGAGGAGTAGCTGAGGGAGCTAGGGCTATTTAGTCTGAAGAAAGGGAGACTCAGCAGATACCTTATCATCCTCTACAACCACCTGAAAGGAAGTTGTAGACAGGTGGGTGCTGGTCTCCTCACAAGTAATGAGTGAGAGGACAGGAGGAAGTGGCCTGAAGTTGAACCAGTGAAAATTTAGGTTGGAAATTAGGAAAAATTTATCCACTGAAAGGATTATCAAGCCCTGGAACAGGCTTCCCAGGGAAGTTGTTGAATCACCATCCCTGCATGTGTTTAAAAGTCATGAAGATGTGGTGCTTAGGGATATCGTTTAGCAGTGGACTTGGTAGACTTAGATTAATGGTTGGACTCGATGATCTTAAATGTCTTTTTTCAGCTTAAACAATTCTATGATTCTATAATAATTTTATGTCTGACCAAGCATATAGAAACTTCTAAGTGTATGCAAAATGAGCAGTCTGAACAAAATTGTTATCTGAACATACAAAGCTATCAGTGAGGAATTCTGCTAAATTCTTGTTTCACATGTAGAGCAGAAAGAGCAGGTCTCAGTATAGTTGCAAGGGAGCCTGAATGCCCCATTTCTCTACTGCAGCCATTCTCTTAACATTAGAATCAAATAATAAATTATTAACATCCCTGTTGCCATGAAAAGCTAGACACTGTTTGAATGTATACATGCATTTTTATAATTGACCATTTAAAGTATTAAAACATGGAATTCCATGTTTGTTTCTTTTTATGGATAAAATGCTGCAATAATGGAAAGTGGCAATACAATAACAATAAATGTAACAACAGCCCCAGCCTTGCAAGGTATTTTACATGCAAAATGAAAAAGCACTTAAAAATAAACTTAATCATGGCTTTAGAGGCCTGGTTTACTCAAAAATTGATAATTGCACAAGAGAACAATGGGGTTTGTTCCGATGTCTTAAATTCTGAAGTTTTAAAATTCTGTAATCACAATTGTTGAGTCTGTCCCCTGGATTCCCTTGTAACTAAGAGTTTTCCTTTTCCCTTCACAAGGGTAGAAAAAAACTCATCAATCTGGATTCATCATGCTGAAGGGTTTTGCTGGAAACTCATCACATGTGGTCACTGTGGGTTGGTGAGTGCCAGATTTTGTTAGCAAAGTCTATCCATTTACCTTACCACCACAGTTGAACATGCCAGAGACCACTTTCCCTGACAGCACTACTGACAGAGTCTCTGTCAAATCTAGAATGGACAAATAAGTTTAAACAAAAGAAGAACTGACTTAAACAACTGTGGAAAACTCAAAGTGTGTTTCCAATGAAGCAATATTTTGTTTTTTAAGAAAAGCTAACATAACTTTTCTTGACTGGTTTTTGTTCTGTAGTTACTTTTAAAATTCCTGGTTTGAGCCAGGCCAGTAAGTAAAACCAGAAAATGCTACAGAGCTACTTTTCTTTGTGGAGATTTTGTATTTTTAAAAAAAATAAATTAAAAAAAAAAAAGGCAAACAAACAGACACACAAAAAACTAATAAGTTGGACAAATCTATCAATCTCTCAAAAATGTCTCTTTTGGCAGCTTTTACCACCAAGAGTTACACCTTCAAGATTAAGTCAATTTAAAACTAACTTTTCTCCTTCCTGAAAACATAATTGGTGGTGACATTTTATGTCAGAAATCTGATGTGACTCCAGACTGGCTTTAAACATGAATACAAATTTCCTTAATGGTTTAAGGAATAGCAATGTTGCCAGAATTGTGTTACATAAATAGTCAGAAAAATATTTGTGCTTTATATTGATAGGGTCCTGATATAGCTGGGTTTGAGGGTTGGAACTTTTCTTTACTAGTTACCAAACCAACAGGAGATAATTCTTTTATCAGTTCTGTTTTGGCACATAGTAAAGAGCTAATGGAAGTTCTAATTATAGCAGATAGCTTTGAATCCTGAGCTAATTTAGTTTAAATTAAATATAAAAGCAAACACAGGCTAGACAGCAATGATGAGTCCTCATTTCAAAATGGCAGGCCTGGAGAACTTTATGAACACATTTCCCTGAAATTCAAGAGGAAGATAGATGTGAGGTCTTTCAGCAGCAAGAACAAGATTTAAACTGAACACAAAATAAACGAGACAAGAAGAGCAAAGTGAATGTTTTGTGTCAGCTAGAAAGGATGACCATGACACTATGGCAAATAAATTAAGAAAAATTAGGTAAATTAAAAAATATATGTAACAATTAAGATTATGTTAGAAAAAATACAGACAAAACTCATAACGGTTAACAAAGGTGTTCAGATAGTCTTCATCTCTTGTCACTGAAGTAACTAATCTACATTACTTGCAAAGCTTGTAGCAAGGGCTTAGGAAAATTTATCAAGTTGGATGGAATAATTCATCAGGCGATGCAGAAGCTTAGTAAGCTTAAGGAACACTCATGTCACAGAATCACAGAATCATTTAGATTGGAAAAGACCTTTAAGTTCATTGAGTCCAGCTGCTAATGTAACACTGCCAAGTCCACCACCACTAAACCATATCACTAAGCACAACTACATGTCTTTCAAATACCTTCAGGGATGGTGACTCAGCCACATCCCTCAGGAACCTGTTCCACTGCTTAAGAACCCTTTCAATGAAGAATCTTTTCCTAATATCCAGTCTAAACTTCCCCTAGTACAATTTGAGGCCATTTCCTCCTGTCCTATCACTTCTTACATAAGAGGACAGACCAATACCTACCTCAATACAACCTCCTTTCAATTAGTTGTGGAGGGTGATAAAGTTTCCCCTCAGTCTCCTTTCCTCCAGGCTAAATAACGCCTGATCCCTCAGCCATTCCTCAGAAGATTTGTGCTCTGGATCCTTCACCAGCTTTGTTGCCCTTCTTTGGACACTCTCAAGCATCTCAGTGTCCTTCTTGTAGCAAGGGGCTCAACACTGAACACAGTATTCAAGATGTGGCCTCACCATTGATGAGTACAGGGATACGATCACTTCCATTGTCCTGCTGGCCACATTAGTTCTGATACAAGCCAGGATGCTTTTGCCCTTCTGGAGATGGAATTGCCAGGAGCAGCCCAGTCTGAGTGATCTATTTCTCAATTCTTTTGATCCCTTAAAATTAAGCACTCTTAAGTGGCTCTGTGAGAGAAAGACCACAGATCGCTAGCCAGTTTTGAACATATAGATTTTGTCCCATAGTTATAAGCTTAACTGCAAAAAGTGTATTATGAGACTCCTGTGAGAAAAAAATGGAAGAGGAAATTAATCCCATTTATATGGTTGGTGCAGAGTTGATAAAGAGTTTATATAGTTTATCTAGGTTTATGGGTTTTTTTGGTTTGGTTTGGTTTTGTTTTGCTATCATACTACCACTTATAAAATTTTGCCTCATTTTTTAATGATCCTTGTTTCAAAAAATCTTAAGAGTGGAAGAACACAGCCTGGATTTTTTTTTTAGGACATATTAAGGGAATGTAGTTACTATCAGGTGTATGTCTGGCAGTTTTCAAGAATGAACAACTAATCTGATTTTTTATCTCTGTAAAGTGAGGGTAATCCCCTCACATATCATACACGAAAGTGCAGAATTTTTCAGGTTGATTACTGTAGGTTTTGTTTCTTTTTCTTCCATTGGAATCCCATGGATTTTAACAGATTTACTGAGATATGAAGTTGAAATAATGCAGTGTTAAATCTGACACATTTTTAAAAAGAATGTCTAGTGCTGTATTGATCCAAATAAATGTACAGTCGTGTTCTCCTATCCTTTGCCAGAAATTTTGTTTTTGTCTGTCTTTAATTTGAAAGCTTTTGGGGAAAGAAAATGTCACTATTTCTTTTAGTAAGTTTACATAAACTGCACTCTTTAGTGCAAGATAAATAATGCATAAAATCTATTCATGCTGTTTGAGCAACTTTGAAGAGACTTGCAAGAAGAGAGCTTACAATGCAGACTTGGTAGTTTGATCAGTCAGAGCACAGATTCCCAACAACTGAATCAGATTGATTCCCAGCAGCCACCAGCCACTGAATGCATTGTGATTTTGCATTATCAGTTGGAAATTGATTTAATGGCATCCCCTGAGCCCTAATCTCTTTCCTAATTGCTTGTGATGCATTTTTCAGGAAAATGGACAGCTTTAGAATGGTTTGAGTTGCTCTGTTAAAATATCTGTTTTCTCATCTAGTGGCATAGACCAATTTGGAATCCATGGATACTGGGCTTTTGTGTAACTTCCAGAAAGATTTATTTGTTGGCATTTATGTAGTAAAACAAACAAAAATATTTTTCTCTTTTGTTTTTCATCATGTTTCAATCCCAAAATAAAAGGCAAGCATATGTTTCTGAGAAAAAGTGTGAAGCTGAGCAGGAA